>NC_087437.1:32854220-32954220 GCF_036321535.1 Camelus dromedarius
AGCTATTTTGGAGCACTTAAAATATTCACCTAATAGAGTAAAACAATTTTATTATATGGTTTGCATAACACATGTGCTTGGTGGTGAGGTACTATAAAGGATTAAAAACTAGAGCTATTTTAAAAGAATTTATAGTCTAATATGGTAAGCGAGATAGGATTATAATAATCTAAAGATATCCCAGTTATCTCTTAAAATACCTGTTTATTTCCTGAGTAAACTTTAGAATATTTTCCATAATTAGGAAAATAATTGATCTTTTTTTTTCTTGTAATATTTGTCTTTGCTATACTATCTTGTTGAGGTCCTTGAAATGAGTGTCAGGCATAGGTGGGGTTTTTCTTTTTGACATTTTGGGGAGGCTCTTTTATGTCTTAGCAAAATAAGTATTTTAAATGTAGTAAGCCAATTTTAATCATAAAATTATCTATAGCATAATAAACCCAGGTTCAATTTCCTTAACTGGTTTACTTAAAAATTAATTCTGTTACTTGATTTTTCTCAGGATATTAGTGAGATAATTTTTGTGCATTATCTTTTTAAGGGATTTGTCATCAAGTACTAACTGTAAATAGTAAATGTAAGTTTATTACCTTTATCTCCATAACTATATATTCAGATTTATTCTAAAGTTAAGCACGGTGTATTCTGAGAGTTTGATAAATTTAGAAAAGCAACTTTTAAAAATACATGTTAAAATAACAAATCAATACTCATTGTTTGAACACCTGGTTTCCATTTAAAGAATGTTGCATAAACATTATGTATAAAGTGACAGTGAAAAAAATATGAAGTTCCTTAAAAGGTAATTGCTAAGAAGTTCTTTAATAAATTGTTATCCCCAGATACATAGTGCTCATCTTATATGACAAGTTTACACTGCATTTTGTTTTAACACCTGCTTTTAATGCTACTTCAATATAATTTATTCTTTTTTTCTCCCCTTCTACCTTTATTACAATTTATAAAAGCTTTGTATTAATCTACCTCCTTGGTTTGTCAAAGTTTCTGTATAAGTATATATTCCCAGAAGAAACTCTACAATAACAAAAGTGACATTTATTAAAATACTAGTTCTTGCTTTATTAGTCATTAGTAGTTTATTATTTAGAGTTATGTAGAGGCAGAAATGCTTTGGAATAATTTAATCCAGTTCAGAACATATACGTCTTACTAGATAGGAAACCTAATAACATTTAACTATATTCTCATTTATGGCATTATGACTGTGTTGACTTGGTAGGTTTTATTTGTTTGCTGGTTTGGTTCTTCTTTTTTTTTTTGACTTGGTGTTTTATATTAAAGTTAGATAGCTTTACTGCCTAATATTACGTGTCTTCTGATGTAAACTTGGGAGTTTGTTATTGGAGACTTCATTTTTTGCAGTGTTTTTGTTCTTGAAAAATATACTTATATATTACATTTTGAGATGGCTACATACTACCAGTATGTTTTCAAGGACCAACTTAAATTCAGTTTCCTCTATAAAGTAACCCATATATATCCAATCGCAATTAATCTTTCATGGCACTGAACTACTGTACCAATTTATAGTACCTCTCATGACATTAATACATTGAATATTATTATGTGCATTTCTTACTAACGTATTAGTGCAAAGTATGTGCTAAATTTTTTTTTAAATCTACTAGATGAATATTTTAAATGCTCTGGAACAGTTTATTCTTTAAATAAATATTATAAATAGAAGAAGATCTATCTAATTTTTAATTCAGATTTTTTATGTTTAGGTTTATTACAATAAATCTGTTTATTTCCTTTAGTCTACATTCAGTTTTTTCCTTGAAATTCCGAGGACACTGACATAGAGAAAATCATTGAAAAACCTGGGTATTTTTTAAAACTGAAGCACCCTTCCCTCCCCTCACCCGCCACACACATGCTGTAAGTAATATTTTGCAATGTGAAAGTGGGGAAAATTTTTTTTAAGAGACAGTTAAACTGTTGAGAATCGACTAACCACTGTGATATCTTAAGGTAGCCTTGAGAAGAGAAGATTAAACTATTTGAACAAATTAACATCCAGGAAAAAAGAAGATGCAAGGAGACATGGTAGAAACCTGGCAAGACTCAGAAAGTGAAGGAAGAAACTTCCTGTTTCTTCAGAGAGATGTTTTAGTTGTCTGTGTTGAAGAAAACTGACCTGACCAGAGAGAACCTGTTACACTGGAAAATAGCCTCTAACTTGACATGTTGATAGACTCATTCTTGCCCTGGTGAGAAAAGCTGTCACTGAAAAAAGCTAAAGTACTTAATGAATAGGCTGCATCTCTTGTGGGTATGCTATAGTAAGTGAGGCCTACAGTAAAGTTTGATCCTGATGGAAAGCAGTCAGCCAAGCAGAATGTGAGTAGAGCTTGAAACTTCAGAAATATGTGTTTCTTCAAGTATTTGTTGAGCATCAATTATGTATCAGGCTAGGTGCTAGGTATGGAATAATGATCTAGATCAGGAGAGATGACGTTGTCCTCATGCAGAATAATCTAATAAATAGAAGAGATAACAAATACATAATAATCGTATTTGTGATAATTCTTGTAAATTCTGATAAGTGTCTTGAAGGTTAAGTACAGGATGCTATCAAAGGGTAAAGATTGGATGGATAAGAGCAGGTCAACAACTTATACTATATATTAAAAACAATGAAAAGATGATGGGTCAGTAAAAAGTTATTTGTGGCATTTCAAAAGGACCTGTGAAATATATTGTCTTGTCATTCTTGATTTCTTCTCCCTCATCACCCACATCCGTTAAACATTATATCCTGCTAAAACTACAGCCTTTAAATATTTCTTAAAACTGTCTTCCTCTGTACTCTGAACCACTGCTCTGGTTCAGACTCATTGCTTGCTACCTGGACTACCACAACAGCCACTGTGTTGGATTCCTACCTCCAGTCTTATCCCATTCAAATTTGTGTTCACACAGCTCCTACAGTGATATCTCCAAAATATAAATTACTCCTTTAATGGATCTCCATTACTCCTTTAATGATCCTCATTATATGAAGGTTGAAGTCCAGATTGCTTAAGATCACAGCCCCTTTGAGTACTACAGATCTCTTACTCCAGGTTTATATCTTGTATGTTCTGATTCATAGTTTCCACATTATACTCGTCTATTTTTTTCTTTCCTTCCTGTCCTTGCTGTTGCTTTTCCACTTGTTTAAAGTATAAATGTACAAACAAACACTACTCCCACGCCCCCATCCTTTGGGACCGGCTCAGGCATACTTTTTGTAAAAATCTTTCACTTACCCATTCCATCCCCAGAATGAGACCTTGTGCTTCTCTGTGTATATATCCATTTATAGTTTTATTTATTACATTACTGTATGATTATCTGAGACCAGGAAATATCTTAATCACTTTTGTATCTCTAATGCCTAGTGATAGTAGGCATTCAATATTTTATTATTACCAGATTTTTAGGTAAATAAATGATTTGCTTTAAACTGGTCTCCATATTCTGAAACTATTAAGTATAAATCAAAAAATATTTAATATATTTTAATATATGTCCTCCATCATGAAAAGTTCAGATTCACTGATCTGAGCAAATATTTAGTCTTAATAATTTGTGCCTATAATGAGACCTTTATGAGATCTTTGCTACCTAGTGCGAACAGTGCCATCTATTGGCTATTATCCAGATTTACTTGTATGCTTAATGTTTTGTATGTTTCCTGGATGGTTTTGAGATTTATATTACCATAATCTTAATTATTCTATTTTGCTAAGTGAGCTTTAATCACTAAGCCATTGTTTTGGTGGTCTAGTCATAATAATACTACTATCAAAAGTAATAAAATAACAAAAAATTTTTTTAAATCTATTTGACAAAAATAGTTTACCTCTGTCTCACTGCTGTTGCAGTCATTGCAAGTGGTGTATGCAAAGACTAGCAGAACATCAGCTCATATGATGAGTACAGAAAGGGATGTTATAGTTCAGGTCTTTTGAGTTTGCCGTGTCTGTACCACCCTACTCTGTTTCATGTGCTCTGCCTCACTTTTGCTCTACTATTCTCTGTTCAGTCTGCTGCAGAATTTCTCACATTTATACAAGAGTGCTATGACATTGTTTGGCTTACTCTTGATGCAAACAAAGCTTTGACAAAAGTGCAATTTTTTCTCATTAGCCTGGAATAATACTCCTGGTACTAAATCAAATGGTACTTTGATTTACCTTCATAAAAATAAGGATTTACTAAATAACTTGAGAAATTCAAGCCTTATTATTTTGTGAAAATATCTGAGTTGCAAATTTTAACTGCAATAAGAGTTATTTAGTCTTTATAACTGCCAGAAAATTTAACATGAGGACAGCAGTGGCTGGGAGGCCATTGTTGTCATTTGACATTTGGACAGGCCTCCTTAGCAGCAGTTAGGCATGTTTACAGACACATTAAAAGCAAACACTAGCACTTTAGGAGATCACATGATACCAAACTTGTTTATGAACATGAATGTAAACTCTGGCACTGAAATTGCATTGAATTGTTTGATAGTAAGTGGGGCACTCATATGTTTATATTAGTAGTTTTTAGTGTAACACTAAAAACACATTTAAAAATTCTCAACAAAACATTCTGATAGGGATCCTTTTAGAGTATATTAAAAAAACTCTCAGGCTTCTTGAACTCCAGGTGGAACTCTAGTTTAGAGGTTGTGATAGAGCCATTAATCCACTTAGATGTTACCATTTGACAGTCTCCTAGCAACACACAGAGACATAGATGATATGTAAGCATTATGAGTGTACTGAAGTACTTCTGTATTCCAGATTTTCCTTCTTTTTAATCTGAGCTGTTCTAAAAGGCAATGTTCGGATAAAACCAAACTTCTTTTTGCAAAAGATGCTTTACTGACTTTTGCTCTTCTAGTTATGGTGGATATCAGTGTCCCCCAGGTGTCTGTGGCAGTTTTGAGGAGAATTGCCTTATGTGTTCAAAAGCAACATATGTGGTTTGAAAAATTAAAAAAGAAATGAAGACAATGACCTCCACCTCCTCTTTTTAAATCCTTCTCTGCTTTGACCCTCCTCTGCCCTGTGCTCCTGCCGATCCTACTAGGAACTGCCACATGAGCAAGGTATTACCCTGTGTGCCAGGCCGTGTGATTGATCTTCCTACGGGAACTTCTGTCAGAATATAGGAAGGGTGCCTGTCTCCCTTTTCATATTACGTTCTGATAAGGGTAGGGAATACCTAAGCACCAATGCCTCTTACTCCTGAATGTTTTAAAGAAGATTATAGTGAAAATAACTTTGAGTTTTTTATTCCCACCCCTCTCTTTTCCTAAGACCCATAAATAAGACCCAGGTTAGAGGTGGAGCTGGGGCAGGAGTCTGGATCAAAAAGAAATCAGAGTGATATATACATATTCTATACTTGGAAATCAGAAATCTGAGAGCTAAAACATTGTTATAAGTTCAGCTTATCTACTTTAGCTCACTCTTCCCTGAGGAAGACTTTTTTTCTAAGCCATTTCTTGATCCAACACTAGATTCTGATAGGTTGACCGGGCAAGCCCTGAAATGTGTGAATTTAACTCAGTTTAAATTCAGTATGGGCCAGCCAGCTGCATTTGTAATGTTTGCTGGTGAGTAGACTATTGAGTAGACCAAAACACCACATTTTATGTTCCATTTCTAATCATGATAATGTTCTGCTATGCTTAATCATTAAAAATATATTGTCTCAAAATTTTTTTGTCCATGCAGTTTTTTATTGTTCCATAATTATCATTCTTAATAATTTCAAATTTTGAAATGAATTTTATAATAATATGGGTTTACTGATAAACTCCACTAGTAGCATGCATATATGTAGTGCTTGAAACATCTCTTCCCACAGGTCTGGGCTCCTTTGCATGTTCAGAATGGAACAGAGTAAATGGGTTGCTGGGTTTTCAAGGTTTCTCTATTCTGTGAATTGCCTGATCAAATAACCTTCTCTGAATATCATGTTAAAGGTACCTTTTATACTTTTAGCCTATGATCTTCATATGTTTAGGTTTATAGTTTCAGAGGGCTATTGTAGCAAGAATTTTAACGGTTGTTAAACAACTCTATGGGAGGATTTGCTTTGGACTTGGAAGTGACCTAAAATGGCACTGTTGTTGTTTTCATAGATAATGATTTCTTTCATCTTGTTTCACTTGTTTGGAAAGATAAACAAGTTTGTGTAGGTTTAGTTAAGTGTTTATTGATATAGTCAGTCACTCAAGAGCCCAAGAGATATTGCTGATTCAAGCACTAAGGTTTATTTACCTTCAGAAACAATGTGGATGAGAAGTTACTTTCACTAGGACAGAAAGGATATCAGGGACAGAGATCTGGAATACTTCCGCACTAATAATCCAAACACCAATCTTCTAATATAACCAGTAACTTATTATCTGAGGAGTATAGGCATTTTCTTATCTCAATATTTGTTATGTATAAAATATGATAATTCAACATTGCTTGATTTATTTTTTATCCACATACTATGAAATAGAAGTCTCATGCATTTCTTCAATAAATTATTTATTAAGAATCTTCTATGTTCCAGGTACTGCTTTGGGTGATAGGGATACAGAAATGATTACAAGCCGTCTTGGCCTTAGGACTTCACTGTTAATTGAGACCAGTAGTTCCCAACCTGCCTGAACATCAAATTATGTAAGAAATCTTTAAAATATCATAAACTCATAGGTCCTTTCATGAAGACTTATGTGGAAAAATGAAAGCAAATATTGCATAACTGAATACCTTGTTTCAGGAATAGGAGACTTCCAGTTCATAAAATCACCTTGCTATTTTCTGCTTTTGCAACCCATAGAATATTCTCCTTACCCTGTCTCTTCTTGTCATCTAGATCTGAGCCTCTGAAATAAAAATAAAGGGAAATTAAAGAGTTATGAAGTAACTTAAATTAGTGAATTATCATTTCAAAAGGCAATGATTAAGTAAGGATGCTTCGGAATCCACAGTCCAAATAAATGGGATTTGACAAGCCATTTATTAATACTTTAGAACACTGGTTCCTAACTTTTTTTGGACATACGATTCCCTTTGGTAGCAAATATTTTTTCTGCCCCTTTCTCTTTTCTCCTTCTAGGACTTCAGTTATGTTTATGTTGGGATGTTTGATATTGTCCCACAGCTCACTAAGGCTCTTTTCATTTTCCTCCAATTTTTTTTTTTTTTTTGGTTTGGGTCATTTTTATTGACATATCTTTATAGTCACTGATTCTTTCTTCTGCCATCTCAATCTATTAATAAGCCCATCTAGTGATGTGAGGTTTTTTTGGGGGGGGGGGTCCAGTTTAGTTATTGTGCTTCTCAAATGTAGAATTTCTGTTTTGTTCTTTCTTTATAGTTTCAGAGTTCTCCATTGAGACTCCCTATTTATTAATCCTTTTTGCGTATTTTCCTTTAATTCTTTGAACACATTTGTAATAGCTTCCATGAAATATTCATTTATTAAGTTAAACATCTGGATGAATTTGGAGTTATAGTCTATTAACCACTCTTTTTCTTGAATGTGGATTCATACTTTCATACTTCTTTTTTTAAGTGTGTGGTAAATTTTGCTTACAAATTAAACTTGTGGGTAATATACTGTTGTGACTCTAAATTCTGTTTTTTTCTTTTGAGGGTTTTTGGGGGTTTGTTTTAGGAGGCAGTTATCTTTCCTGGACTCAACTGGTGAAATTTGTTGCCTCTGCTGATGTGTTAGCTCGATTTTTGTGTATTTGTTGGTGCTGTCTGCTTTTTCAGCATGGTTCCACAGGGGTCTCTCCTGTGCCTGGTATAGTGTAGTGGTCAGTGAATGATGCCTCAGGGCAGTAAGGCTACCACACTATGGCTGGGATGTATACAGATGAGGAATACATTACAAGGTGGAGCTAATTTATGAATGTCCTTTCAATCTTCACTGTGTTCTCTGGGATCTTCTGCACACATGCATAATTTAGTAGACAGCCAGGAGCATGTGGACAGTTAATAATCTCAACCTTCTATAGCTCTCTCACTTCCAAAATCTCCCCGTTAAAGATCTCATCGTTCTGCTCCTGCCCTGAAGCAAGTCCACTACCTCTGGTGCTGAAGTTGTGGATTTTTGCCATTCAGGCCATGGGGGATGTAATGTTCCCAAGCAGGAAAGACAAAGTACGCATTCTTATTTAATGAAGTAGCAGTTTACTTTACTAAGTATTTCTCAGGTTGTTGTCTGCCTTTAGTTATTTCCCAGTGCTCTTTAGTCATTTTTTCCAGATTTATAACTATCTCCTTTTGCTGCCATTGCTGGAAGAACATACCATTGTAACATTTTGGGATGGTTTCTTCATATCTTTGTTCTATGCATCCATATTATGGTACATATTTCACATAAATCAAATCTAAAGTATGATCTAAGTTTGTATCCTGCGTTTTCATTTAGCAGTATAGTTTGAATAATTTTCAGTGTCATTTTTTTTTGGTAAGCATTTTTAATGGCTACATTATACTGTACTATATCAATAGATTGAGATCAATTTAATTATTCCCCTATTTTTTAGAAATTTACTGGTAGTTGCTTTCAATCATTTTTCAATAATTTGCTCTAGATAAAAATGAACATTTTTGTGCATAGATCTTTGAATCTTTTTTGTTGTTGGGGGGGTAATTAGGCTTGCTTATTTATTTATTTATTTATTTATTTATTTATTTATTTAATGAAGATACTGGGGATCAAACCCTTGACCTTGTGCATGCTAAACATGTGCTCTACCACTGAGCTATACCCTCTCCCAGATCTTTGAATCTTAAATCATTACTTTAGGCTAGATTCTTGAAATGAAAATCCTATGTCGAAGGGTATGAACATTTTAAATATTTTTAATATATAGTACTCTGTCATTTTCTTGTTGGTAGGCAATTTTGCATACTTAAAATTTTTAACATTGGCATTTTTTTAATAGAAATATTATCTCATTAAGTAGAGAACTAACTCATTCTTTATTGTTGGAGATTTAGGTAATTTCACTTTTTTAAAGCAAGTATCTGAAACATTTGAATGATCATAGCTCTCTCTTACTTTAAATATTTTCTTTTAGGTCTCAAAATTGAAAATACTTTCTCAAAGAGTCTGACTACTTTTAGGGCTCCTTTCACATTTTTCAGACTGCTTTCTGTAGATGTTGTATCAATTTAAAGATGTAATTTATAAGTGAAGTATGAGAGTTTTACATCATTGGCTAAAATTAACTACTATTTAGGTTTTTCTAATATGCACATTTTAATAATAATAACAACAACAGATGATTCTACCAAAGAAATCTAAGGAGAGAGTTTGACCAGCTGTCTTTTTTACTCTGTGAGTTGTCTTATGCTCTTTCTTTCTCTAATCTTTTAGAAATTTGTGATCTTGTTATCAACTTTTAGGAGCTGTTTTGAAATGGAGCTATAAACTTTTGGTTAAATTTATTGCTAATAATTTCACTGTTCACTCTGTTGCCATTTTATTTTAGTTCTATGTTGCTGGGTACTTTTTATATAAAATTGAATATTTTTATGCAGTCAACCCTGCCAGTCTTTGTCCTTTATGATTTCTTCTGTTGCTTTTAAGCCAGAAATGTCAACCTTACCCCAATGTGAGTTTTGTCTTATTTTGTTAAGTTAAACCAAATGAAATTGCCAGTTTATAGTTTAAAAATTATAGTGTATCAATATTTCATAAGACTTTACCTTAAGGGTTTAAAAAATATTTTATTCCTCATGGCATTATGAATAAATAAGAGATAAAATATATGCAAAACCAATATTGAACAAAATTACATTTTTCAAGAATGTGAAAAATCAGCTGCCATTTTGGTAGAGTGGTCAATTGGAAAAAAAGTGGCAGTTAAGTCAAATGTTAAAGAGTTGGTATTATCTTACTTCAGTTACTATGATTATGTATTGTTTAGTTGTCCTTTTATAAAAGGTGTTTTTTAAAGTGTATACAGCAATACTTTTGATTATAGGATTTTTTTTTTTTTGGTGTGGCAGTTTTCATGAGTTAAAATAGGGTTTAGGTTACCTCATTTTTTAGATCAGCAAGGAGAGATCAGGAGAGTAGCAAAAAAAAAAAAAAAAGAGAAGAATCTGATTACTTTAGAAAGAAAGCCCAAGAAATAATTATTGATTACATATATGTACATTACTTGAGCTCTACATTAGAATTCTAAAAGAAAAATAGTAACGTAGGTTAGAAATCAAGGCTCTGTCAATACATTTTAATCATGACCAACAACACCCATGGTTTTGAGCTTTCCTTAAGCAGAGATCATTAATTATGATGAATAGTGAAGTGGTTTTGTGATTAGACTAATGTCAGCTGAAAAACCAATATTTGATCAGCTACATCATTTTCACTTATTACTTAAGCCAGTTATTGACCACAGGTCTCCTGAGGGAAAAGGCTGGTACATTTATCTATCATAAAATTCACCTCTTAGCAAAATACGTCTTTAACCTCATGGTGGTATCAAGAATGGGTGTCAAATGTCATATTATAGGTAAAACTTAAATCGTTTTTGCAGTTTTTAGAGCAAGCTTTTAATGCACTAAAATGTGGCATAGACATACTTTATATTGAACTGTAAAAAATGCAATAGTCTTCAAAGTTTTTACTTTATTCTCCAACCTTTAAAGACTTTTCCTTTTGTCATAAAACCTATTTTACCTGGTCCATCTGATGAAATCCTACTTGGAAGACACAGGAAGGATTAAGGGTAGAGTACAAAATAAAAGTTGTTACTGTTTTATCATATTATTTAGTTCTTTCTAGGATATGCATTTTATTTTAAAGTTTTTTTATTTTTAAATTTTTTATAAATCTAGATCATTTTACATACATAGTTCTACAGTCTAAAAATGTAATTTTAGCATTTCCCCATGTTATTTCATGTCTTTAAAACATTTTAAAAAATTGATCACTGTGCTGCTTCCATCATGGGGTTAGACTACAATTTATTTAATCATTCACTTTTGGGGGATACTTTCCTGTTTTTCAGAAACATTGTGATGAGCATGCTTTACATGGATGAGGAAACTGAAGCCCTTAGAGTTTACACAGTCAAGACTAGAATACATTTCTGACGCACAGTCAGTCTTTTGCCTTTTTCTTTTGGGCGTATAAAACTTGGGTACATGTGAAACATACCCTGTATGCAGATATTCCATCTAGAAAATCTTTTGGTGAATCTTTCCAGTTAAATAGATTATTTTCTACAACATGTTCATAGAAACATAAGTAAAATAATTTGACCTTTTGTAGGCTATCTGCATCATTGTCCATTTTAAGCACAATGGTTCAGACAACTGAATTTAATCAGTGTTTTTGAGGAGAAAACATGTTTTAAAAAACCTTCTAGTACTTTTACCTCTTGTCTTTTAGAGGTGAAAACACTTCAAAAAATAATTTTGGAAGATCTTTAGAAGCAAAGTAAAGTAGCTTCATTCAAAGATAGAAATTATAACTTGGAATAAAATAGAAAAGCTTTTGTCAAGAGAGTTAAAAACTTACGTGAAGTCAGTCAAGCAAAGAGAAATAGGTAGACTAGTCCAGATGATTTGTACTGCAGAGAACACCATTCCCCTCTCAGCAGTCGCGAGATGATACAAAGGGAAAAAGACAAAGTCAAAAAACAGAAAGAAAAGTAGTCACAGGGAATAAGTTTCTTAGAAATCGCTGTTCCAATGCTACAAAGAATTTTAAAAATAGGAAGTATTATTTTAAACTGAATCCTAAAAGGATCAGGGAAGACATTTATGTAATTCTTTAAAATAATATCTCATAGATCATCTTAAAATGTTAATATTTATGGACTAAAAGATGTGCTGATACTTAAAATTATGATAGCATCATTATAGCCATCTACTTTTGCTAAAAACACCAAGATACTGAAACAGAGTTTAGAACCATATGAATGTTTTCCCTTTACATATTACCACACACTTCCTCATTTTAGAAAAAATTTAGGAAACTTTTAATTATTTGTGCCTTACCTTTTATATATAAACAGCTGTATTATTAAATCTAATTTTGTTTTAACCTCAATGTCATGTCTAGAAGTATTAATAAAATAACCTGTTTTGCATAGAACTATTTTAGAATTTCTGACAGGCCTAACAAATAACTAGTGCATATAAAAAGCCCTCATTTCTTCCTTTTGTGGGAGAATCTCTTGGTTCAGCTGTCTCCCCCACCCTCAACAGCCACATTTTCTGACAGGGGAATGTTAAGTAAACTTTACTGCTCTGTGGTGCAATTATGTAGCCATTACACATAAGTGATGGTTTGGGTTTGTTGTTTCTTCCATTTCTGTTTGTTTTAAGCTTATAAACTTTCATTAAATTAGCCAAACTTCTTTCCCTTTCTCCCTGCCTACATTAGTTTCACAGAGGGGAGAGAATTTCTACTTCATCTACCTAGCTTCCGTATAAAGCAACTTCCTTGCCAAATCTTAAACCTTCTTCCTAAGTTTTGTTAAAAGACAGTTTAAGTAGTGATTTTGAGTACTGTATGAATTGCTTAATAGTCCATCCTGTATACAACCAACTTGGTGGGCCTGGACAAAGATGGTGGCACTTCTACAACTAAGGATGACTGGAGAAACGGAAATTCCAACTAGAGGGTTCTGCATGAGGAGAGCAATGGGAGAAAAATGTAGGGCATGGTTGAGAAATAGTGAGAGGCCATGTATTGTTGAAATGTTGGATATGAGTACAGAAATGGTTGAAAAATAAGGATAGAAGAATAAGGTCGAGATATACTGATGGCGTTGAAAAGTAAGGTAATAAGTTTATGCTTAACTCTGGAAGCAATGGAGGGTCACTGATGAATTATTTATGCAACAACTTAATTAGAATCTTACTTTGTGAAGATAACTTTAGCAGTTGTATATAGGAGGAAAAAGCTAAGTGGAAAGGATACAGGTATGGTAGTCTAGATTGGGGGTCAGCCTTTTCAATAAAGGGCCAGATAAATATTTAGGCTTTGTGGGCCATACTGTACGACAACTACTCAACCTTGCCGCCTGCAGCCATAGACAATGTATAAACAAATATGCCTGGCTTATGTATTTGTATAGTTATGAGCAATATCATTTTGTAGGCACTAGTATTGGGTTGTGAATATGGGTTTCTTAAACAGACCCTGAAGGATGTTGTAACTTTAGATTCAGAATCACCTCTTTAAGTTCTTCAATGTGAAAATGGCATCTTTCTAGGTTTTTAGTAAAGAAAATAGCTGTAAGTAACTTTTTTTTTTGCAAACCCCTTACTTAAACTGTTTAGAGAAAATGTTTGATTAAAACTCTGAAATGAATTTACTATTGGGAATGGAAATATATGTTATTAATTCTATTCTTTTCTTTTCTGGTGTTTATTTAAACTAACTTGGTGCTAAGTTCTAGAGGCAAGATAAATCTACTTTTGAGCTAGTTGTAATATTTCTAGCTTAGACCTTGATCCTAAGAGATAGAATTATAGTAACTGTTAAAATGAAATGTAGCCAGAAATATGATAAGCTGTTGATATGTGTCTCTGTCATACTGAGATTGCATTTACTTTAAAGGAAACGGCACAGTACCTGCACTACAAATATGTTTAATATTTTTAAAGTTACTCAACTGAAAAAGCTTGATTAAAATGAGCTTCTTAGATGGCACTCAGTCTTTAAGATCATTAATGGTAGCATCCAAAAGACTAAAGAAAATTTAGTTTTAACTTTATATAGTCTTTTCTGGCAATTAGAAATTATGAGATTTATCTCCTCCCCCCCCCCCATGATAGTTAATAAACAAATGAATCTCAAGTTATGTGGCAGTATAGTGTTGCTAAGAACATAGATTTTGTGGTCTGGGTTAAAATTCAAGTTCTGCCACCTTATCATCTTTGTGACTTAAGGTAATTTATTCTTCATCTAAAGGATAGCATTAAATGCCTGTCTTGTTAGGATTGTTATGAGAATTTTGTTAAATGAGATGTATGTAAATTGCTTAGCACAGGGTCTGGAATGTTATAACCAGACAATAAATGACAGCTATTATATTTTTTCAAAAAAGAAGTTAATTTTTTTTCAGGTAGTTTATACTTTCTTTCAGGAATGTCTGTAGTGTCCCTGGGAAAGATATGGCACTTAGAAATTATCACTTATATATACATTTGAACCTCATGTGTTCACTAAGAATTGCCATTTTATTTTCAAACAGGTTGATTAAAAAACTTAACTAATTACATGCAGATTACATAGTTCATTGTTACTATTTGTTAAAATTTCCTTAATACCATTATTCTCTCAAACACCCAGCTGTTTGAATTAGGTAAATTCTTCATAACAGATAAAATTCTGTGAAATTTGTACTTCAAAATTAATATATATATAGATAATTATAAGGATTCTAAAATTTTCAAGAAAGTTTATTTCAAATATATACTTACCCAGCATTGACTGTTTTCCAAACGTTATCCTAGGTGCTAATGATACAGAGATGAAAGACAGTTACTGCCTTAAAGAAGCTGGTAGTCTTCAAAGAAGGAAAGATAGACAACAAAATAAGTAATTATACTGAAGATGTGTTGGTACACGCATGCCTAGGACATTACAGGAACACAGAGCAGAGAATTGCAACCATCATGAAAGGAGTCAGAGAGAAAAGCTGAAACTGATAAAGTTTTCAGGAGGTGGCTTCTCTTGAGATGAGCTTTGAAAGAACATAGCTTAGGTAGGAAAAGGAAATAGAAGTTGTCCAGACAAAGGGAACTAATAGGTTTTTGGTACAGATAATGTATTTTTATTAGCATGCATTAGAAAAAGTGGCCATGTGACTTCAGGTAAGTAACTTTACCTCATAAGGCCATTGTCAGTATTAAAAGAAATGATAACCTTCCTATTCTAGTGAAGAATGGAATAACAGGTCAGATTTACCCTCCCACCTCAAACAGCTAAAAACCTGCTCAAATTATTTGAAGAAACAGCTCTCAAGACAGTGGACATCAAATATGAAAGACAGTGATTCCTGAGAGATGGGGAAGATGAGGTGAGCCCTTCAATTGCTCCATCCTAAGGCATAGAGAACTTTTCCAGGTCATGCCACAGCAAGGGGAGAACCTAGATAGAGCCTGGTAGTCTCCTTGAGTTGAGAAGATGGAGCTGGGATAGCAGGGAGCTAAAGCCTCTAGAATTCACAGGACAGGTTACCACAGAAGAGTGAGCTACAGAAGATTGACAGAGGGCCCCTCAAGTACTCAGCAGACTGCTTATCAATATATACGCATCAGGAAACTATCCAAAGCTTGGGAAAAGAACCACGTGAAGTGATTAGAGGAAATTGTACCTCCCACTCATGCAGAGTTGGGAATAATGCTGTTCCCAACAACCAGTATGGAAAACCTCCTAATTTCATGGTGCTTCCAATCAAGTACTAAAAATGTCTTATCTCAATAGTAAGGAAAAATTAACTACAGACTTAAAGTTGTTCTGGTCCTGCCTAACAAAGCCAGAACTGAAAGGATCAAACTGTTTCCAAGTGATTTGACTGTGTCCCAGAACACAGACCAAGATAATTTATAGGAATACAGAAATATCCAGCACATAACAAAAAATAAAGTTCTTGATGTCTGACCTTCTAACAAAAATTACCATGTACCCATGACACCAAGAAAATATAACATGTAATAGAAAAATACATTAGTTGAAACTGACTCAGAATTGACACAATAGGAGAATTAGTAGACAAAGACATTCATAGAATTATTATAACTATATTTCATACAGAGAGCTGCTAGAAAGACTGAATATATTAAGTGGAGACATGAAAGCTATAAAAATAAAAATTCTAGACATGAAAACTATATGACTGAGATGAAAATTACGTTGGATGAGATTAATGGATTTGATACATTGCAGGCTATGGATTAGTGAACTAAAAGACATAGCAAAAGAAATGATCTAAAGTTAAACTGAAGAGAAAAAGACTGAAAAAAAAAAACCCACCCCAAAACAAACAAAAAAGAGCATTTCTGATGTGTGGTACAATTTCAGGCAGCCAAGTATACAACATTCATGCCACTGGAGTCCTGAAAGGAAAGGTGAGAAAAAGAGGTGACAGATACAGATAGATAGGCAGATAGACAGAGGTAGATAGAGATAGATAGATAGAGATATAGAAATATAATGGAAGATATTATGACTAAAATACTTCCAAGCTTGATAAAAACTATAAACCAGCGGTTCCAAGAATCTCAAAAAGCCCCAAGCACAAGAATGTGAAGAAAACTACACCAAGGCAATTCATAATCAAACTGCTTAGAATCAGTTACGAGAAGAAAATCTTAAAAGCAAATAGAGTAAAAATATCATTGTTATTATGGTGAGGGAACAAAGATAACTATGGAAGCAGATTTCTCAGCAGAAACAATGCAAAGTACAAGAATAAAATTTTAAAGAAAAAAAAAAAGAATAAGATGATGCCATTTGCAGCAACATAGATAGACGTGGAGATTGTCTTACTAAGTGAAGCGAGCCAGAAAGAGAAAGAAAATTATCATATGATATCATGATATCACTTATATGTGGAATCTAAAAAAAAAGTTACAAATGAACTTATTTACAAAACAGAGACCAATTCACAGACATGGAAAATAAACTTATGGTTATGGGGTTGTGGGAAAGGGGGGTGGGGAGGATAAATTGGGAGTTCGAGATTTGTAGAGACTAACTACTATATATAAAATAAATAAGGTCCTACTATATAGCATAGGGGACTATATATTCAAAAGCTTATAATGGCCTATAATGAAAAAATATGAAAAGGAATATATATATAAATATATATTATATATATAAATGAATCACTACGCTATATACCAGAAATTAACCCAACATTGTAAATCAACTATACTTCAATAAAAATAAATTAAGTAAGAAATAAAAGGCATCCAAATTGGAAAGAAAAAAGTAAAATTGTCACTATGGAAGACATGATTCTGTATGTATAGAAAACTCTAAAGTCTACCAAAAACTATTAGGAATAATAAATAAATATAGTAAAGTTGCAGGGTACAAAATCAACATAAAAAAATCGGTTATGTTTCTATATGCTAACAGTAAGTAAGCAGAAAGAGAAATTAAGAAAACAATCCCATTTGCAATTGCAGCAGAAAGAATAAAATGCCTTGGAGTAACTTTAATTAAGGAGGTGAAAAATCTGTATACTAAAAATTATGACATTGTTGAAAGAAATTGAAGTAAATGGAAAGATATTCCATGGCCATGGATTGGAAGAATTAACATTGTTTAAGTGTCCACATTACCCAAAGCAATCTACAAGGTCAGTGCAATTCTTATCAAAATCCTAAAAACATTTTTCACAGAAATATAACAAAAAATTCTAAAAATGTTTTCAAAAGACCTCAAATAGCCAAAGCAATCTTGAGGAAAAAGAACAAAGCTGGAGCTCTCACATTCCCTGATTTCAAAATATCTTACAAAGCTGTAATAATCAAAACAACCTTGGCATAAAAACAGGTACGTAGATCAATGGAACAGAATTGAGAGCACAGAAATAAACCCACACGTATATGAACAATTTACAACAAAGGAGCAAAGAAGCTACAATGGAGAAATGATGGGCTTTTCAATAAATTTTACTGGGAAAACTGGACAACCAAATGCAAAAAAAAAAAAAAAAAAAAAAAGACTGCTATCACCCAGCATTCACAAAAATCAACTCAAAATAGATTAAAAACCTAGACCTATAAAACTCCTAGAAGAAAACATAGGCAGTATACTCTTTGACATCCATCTTAGCATTATCTTTCTGGATTTGTCTTCTCAGGCAAAGGAAACAAAGCAAAAATAAACAAATGGAATTACATCAAATTGAAAAGCTGTGAGGGCCTAATAGTCTTCTAATACTATTTGTCTACAAAATTTGAAATATTTCATCTAAAGTTTCTCTTCAAATAGGAGGTTTCAGTACCCCAATTCTTATAAGTAGGGCAAAGGTGATTACATATAATATACTTTTAAATTTTGTTTTTATGGTACTAAAATACTTTTAACAAAATTTACCATCTTAATCATTTAAAACATTTTAATTTTTCTTTTTTCCCAGTTCGGTGGCATTAAATACATTCACACTGTTGTACAGACATTACCACTATCCATTCCCATAACTTTTCATTTTGTGAAACTGAAACTCTACACACAGTAAATAATAACTCTTCATAGCCCCTTCTCCCCAACCTCCTGGCAACCACTATATCCTTTGTATCTTTATGATATCAACTATCCTAAGTATCTCATATAGGTAGAATCATATACTATTTGTCTTTTTGTGACTGGCTTATTTTACTTAGCACAGTGTCCTCAAGGTTCATCCATATTGTAGCATATTATAGAATTTCCTTCCTTTTTAAGGCTGAATAATATTTCATTGTATGTTTATACCACATTTTGCTTATCCACTCATCTATTGATGGACACTTGGGTGCTTCCATGTTTTAGTTGTTGTGAATAATGTGTCAACATGTGTGTGCAAGTATGTCTTCAAGATCCTACTTCCAGTTCTTGGGGTATGTACCCAGATGTGGAATTGCTGCATCATATGATAATCCTATTTTTTAGTTTTTTAGGGAACTGCTATATTGTTTTCCACAACATGGTACCATTTAAATTCCTATCAACAGTACAAAAGAGTTCTGGTTTCTCCACATTCTTACCAACACTTGTGCTGTGTGCAAGATGCTACAGGAACAGGTGCTATGCTGCCTGCCACATGGCTGGGGGTAGGGGATGGGTAACTGCTACTGTGCTAATAGCTAAATTGACCTAAATTAACTGTAATTTAGTGTCCAAGTCTTCCCCTGGTAGTTGCAAGCTTTCAACAGAATCCAGAATTCCAAAATAGTTATGTCAGGCAGTTTCTGCCAGTGCAGTTATTGTCTAGATGGGGAGACAGATTCCTGGTGCTTCCTACTCTCTGAGAATCCTCTCTCTCACTCTATTTTTTTTTTTTTTTTTTGCATAAAGAGAGCATATGATAATATAAAATTGAGAGTAATAGCTGAAAACCATATAATCCAGTCTTAATTTTGATTTTGTGAAATGATATTTCTAAGCTTGAGTTCTCTTCTTGCCCAGCCACAGTCTTTCTTTCAGACTTTATACTTCCCTGTCATTAACAACTCCAAAATTGTGGTTTCAGCTGGAATGGCTATGGCTTTTTCAACTTTCAGAATTTCTGTAGTGGTAGCCAGGGCTTAGGGAGTTGAATATGAATGGAAGTGAGAAGGGTGAGCAAATAGTTTAAATAGTTCAGTGTGTAAAGTGGTTTATATAAGGATAGGCTTCTTTTTGCTTCTCTCTCTCTCTTTTTTAATTTTTAATATAGTCTTGTCTCAAAGGATTATGCTGGTTTGGAATGTTAACTTAAGAGGCAGTATTTTGAGAATCTAGGCATGCAGTCTATTTATAAGGAACTCAGGGGATTGGACTAAAGAGTACATCTAAAGTCGAAGGAAAAAGTCTACACATTGAGGATGGTCACCTCCACAAAACATCAAGAGTCTAATCTATCTTTTGGTTTCATCTTAGGAACTTTGGGTCTCCTTAAGAAAGTGAATACTCTTGTCTCAAACTAGGACTTACAAATGGAGTTATGTAGGTATACTTGGCTACCAAAGGGAAGGAAGGGAGGAGGGCACTTCTGTAGAATCCATGGCAATAGAAAGACTACAAACCCCTTTCTCCCCAACAAAGGACCCCTATTAGTTTAAAAAATTTAAGCCCTATATGATATAAAAACTTACAGTAAAAATTCGTACTATTTTACTTTTCCATTAATGTCAATGATAGTATTTTTTAAGGGAACAATATTTATATTCTCTGTAATTCAGTTTCAGTAATATTTGTTTATCTAATTATGTATTACTAATTTTCATGTAAGGAATATTATTTTTAATGGAATATAATAATTTTTCTCCATAAGTTCACTTCATACAATATAATTGTGACATTGTGCTCTTAAATATGTCCTCATTTTATAATTCTTCTATTGAGAAATTGCTGTAATCCATGCATTTATATTTGATAATAGTTTCTTATTTATTGAATAAAGTTTATTTTCTGGTTTAAATAACATTAGTACCTTTTACTAATTTTAGATGGAATTCATACCAATCCCTGGAGTCTAATACACTCTAAAATAACTAAAATATTAAAAATATTGGCACTCAAGCCCCAAGAGTATTTTCATTCTAAGTCATAATGATACCTAACTAAAAATGGATTAGTATAAAATGTTCTTTATCTCTATATTCTGCATCTTCTTTCTTCTTAATCTTTTCTTAAAATGTAACTATAAATAGCAATCAGAATGATGGCAACATAAATCAGGCTGCCTCCTCTCCCTTTCCAGCTCCAACTGATCTACTTTTTCTGAGTCAGGCAGCTACTGATGCAGATAGGCAGGTGGGACCTGGGAGGTTTCAGCCAAAAGACCTATTGTATATACTATGTATATATATATATATTCTTTCCCTCTTCTGGGTCAAACTCAAGGCTGAAACATTGTAGAGGAGCACTTGTAAAGGATTTAAAGGGTAGGTGACTGACAGAAAAAGACTGCAACCAAGAATCCCCTAGCCATTCAAATTATTCAACAGGTATGGTAAAAGAAAGATATTTGCAGGTGGATAACAAGTCAGAGAACATTCACATCTGAATACCCTATCCAAGAAAAATGCTTGAGCATTGAATCAAATATTTTAAGAGTAAAAATATTTATAAAAGGCAAGTTACTTTTAAAGGTCTGGCAAATCTAACAATATATTTATCCCCATAGTTGGAATTGATCTCCATATTTTGTAAATAAAATTTAGCAAGTTATATTTGTATAGGCAAATATACTGTCTTGGACAGTTTTTTTTAACAGAATCAGAAACCTATCCTTATGCTTTTTATCTGTGAAATTAATTGCTTTGTCTTCATGAATATCCTAGTAATTTAGTTGGAAGGATCCAAAGATTTGAAGTCACCACGTCTTTTTTTGCTTGTTTAATTGAAGCATAGTTGATTTACAGTGTTGTGTTAGTTTCTAGTATATAGCTAGTGATTCAGATATATATATATAAAATTACTATAGGTTATTATTAGCTACTGAATATAGTCCCCTGTGCTATACAGTAGGACCTTATTGTTTATCTATTTTATATATAGTAGTTTTTATCTGCTAGTTCCAAACTCCTAATTTTTCCCTCCTCCCCTTTCCTCTATGTTTGTTTTCTATGTGAGTCTATTTCTGTTTTGTAAATAAGTTCATTAGTGTCATTTTTTAAGATTTCACATGTAAGTGATATTATATGATATTTAGATTCCAGATATGTGATGTCTTTCTCTGACTTACTTGACTTAATATGATAATCTCTAGGTCCATCCATGTAGCTGCAAAGGCATTATTTCATTCTTTTTTATGACTGAGTAGTATACCATTACATGCACACAATTTCTTTATCCAGTCATCTGTTAGTTGACATTTAGATTGCTTCCATGTCTTCGCTATTGTAAATATTGCTGCTATAAACACTGGGGTGCATGTATCTTTTTAAATTAGAGTTTCTTCCAGATATATGCCCAAGAGTGGGATTGCTGGATCAATGTTAAGCCTATTTTTAATTTTTTAAGGAATCTTCATATTGTTTTCCGTAGTGGCCTCATTTATTGTTTGTGGAGTTTTCAATGGTAGCCATTCTGACTGGTGTGAAGTGATACCTACCTCATTGTAGTTTTGATTTGAAATTACCAATATTGAGCATCTTTTCATGTGGCTATTGGCCATCTGGATGTTGAAGAGAGAAGGTCTTAATTTCAGTCTGTCACTTACTAGTAGAAGCAAGTTAGCAAACTGCTCTTATACAATGGTTTTCTTTATCTTTGAAATATTAGTCCTGTATTATAGCTTGTTAGAAGAATTAATAAAATATAAATATGTCTTAACAGGTGTTTTTTTATAAACATCAACTATCAAGACTTCTTCTTTAGAAATGGTAATCACCATATTTTCAAGATAGTGGTTATAACTTGGGGAGACAGGGAGCTGCTATGGAGGGGGATTTTGTGGGGTGAGAGGTTTTAACAGTATTGTTAATATTTCACTGGATATGGGCGCTCATCATTTTGTCTATTTGTTTTAAATATTTCTTAATTGTTAAAAATAATCTTTTCTTATAAAATACCTATAACTTTACTGTGAACTATCTTAACTAATAAAGTGTCTAATACTCTTCTATCAAACGACACTGCTTACTAAGATATTCTGAAATGTATGCTTTATAATTCTGAGCTTGCTTGGGACCTGCTAATCAGAACATCATTTCCTTCTTACCATTCTAGTTATGTTATATTGCACTAAGTATGGTGTTTCTACTGTGTCTGGTAAGTAGATGGCAGAGATCACAAATTATCTGTCTCAGGATTGAATCTGGCTGTTAGAAGTACTGTTTGTTCCACGAAGTATTGGTCTTGATGGTTACTGAACGTCTCAAGAAAAATCAAGGCTTGCATTTCTACATGACAACAGTGAGTTGGTGACTGGTACCAGCTGCTTCCTTTAGCTGGGGCATGTGCTGCACAGTTCTGCACACTCACTGTGCTTCCTGATACTGATGTCAAATGTCATTTGCCTTTCATCATTATAAGTGTTTAATTACTTGGCTCCTATAGACAGTTTAGTTTATAACTGTTAGAGAAATCAGATTCAGTAAATGTCACAGTGTTCTATTGATATTTTGCTATGATATGTTAATTTTGTTACATATTTTAATATTTATAACTTTATAAAGCACATGTTTGTACACTTTCTCTACAAGCATATACATAAAGTATTCTTTTTGTTTGTCAACTCCTCTTTCTCTCATATCCAATCAATCCTTTCATTTTACTGATTAAATATTTCTCCAATCTAGTTTTTCCTGTTCAGCCTTAGAGTTACTGCTCCACCCCAGGCCCTCATCATCTGTCACCTGGAATTCTTTAATTGCTCCCTAACTGAGCTCCTTGCCTTCCTTCTGTCACGTTCTTTTCAGTTCATCCTCAGGTTTATTGCTCTAATGATGTACAGAGTGCAGATCTCGTCTCATCACCCCCGTTTCAAATTCTTCAAGTCTCTCCATCTTCTGTGGCAGAGGTCAGGAAACTTCTTTAAAGATCCAGTTAGTAAATATTTTAGGCTTTGTTGGCCCTAAGTTTCCTGCCACGAATAATTGACTGCTGTTGTTGAGCTGAGCACAAAAGCAACCATTGGACAAATATAAACAAATGTGCATGGCTGTGTTCCAGGAAATCTCACAAAACCGGATTTAGGCCACTGTTTCTTTAAACCCTTCTTCTGTGGTATAAAAGACTATCCTTGTCCTCCTTCCCATCTTACCTGCCACTTTCTCATCCTGTTTCTTACAGTTTATTCAGAAACACCATTCAAATTCTTAGTCTTTTCTGAGTACAACATCTTCTTTCTTTATCCAGTTATGTAATTCTTTTCACGCAGGCTGTTTTTTTTGCAAATAGCAAAATACTCAAATATGTCTTACGAATGTTAATTCTCAAATGATGGTATCATATATATAAACATGAGGTTATGTAGTCACTTGCTGACATATTTATAAATGCATTGTGAAGTAAAGTCTTTTTTTTTTAACATTTTTTATTGATTTATAATCGTTTTACATTGTTGTGTCAAATTCCAGTGTAGAGCACAATTTTTCAGTTATACATGAACATATATATATTCATTGTCACATTTTTTTCTCTGTGAGCTACCATAAGATCTTGTGTATATTTCCCTGTGCTATACAGTATAATCTTGTTTATCTATTCTACAATATTGAAGTAAAGTCTTAAGTATTAAAAAGTTTTTAACAGGTCTTCATAAAAATCATAACCTTGGTACAATCCATGTTATAGTTTGGATACCATCAACACATTATCCAAAAATCTCAGAATAAGGTCACTGATACGAAAGTAGTTTCAACATTATTTACTGTATTGAATCAATGTTCATTGAGAGAACAATTTTAGAGCAGTAGTAGAAATTGAAAGCAGTAACTCACATTGTGTCCTATCTTCATCACAATTGCTCCTTTCAAGTACTGTAAGGAAAAGAGAAAATATTTGGTTTTAGGATATGATTTGCCTGAGGTATTGTACTTTAAATTGCTATTTAAATTCTAATAGGCCATTTTGCATGTTTCCATATAGCAAGAAATAACCCAACCTGAGAATATGTTGATAAATGTGTGGGTTTTGTTTCATTTTTAAATTGCAGTTATTTAGGTTGTTGCTGATTGGTACATGTTGGGTAGTAAACAAAACCTATTCCAGTAAAAAAAAAAAAATGAAAGAATTTCATTCTTGCATCATAATAATGAAAAGTGTGATTTGATAACAAAGGTGAGAGAATAGATTGGTAGAGCTGCTGTGATGGAATTTTGTTAAGATGTGAATGGATATTAATACTGATTATGATAAAGTTCTCTTAATTTTCTGATACTCATGTAACAATGCATTAATTTATAAGCTCCATCTATTAAAACTGACTTGTAAACGTCTTTGTGGTTGATTTTTAGCCACCAGCTGAACAGGCCAAAGCCAGACTACAGCTGGTTCTGGAAGCTGCTGGTGAGTATTAATAATTAAGTTTATTTAAATGAAAAAAATGTGAAATAACTCCTAGCATTCTTACAGGTGGGTTGAAGAGGAAAAACACCTATTTTCTTACAGTCTCACAAGTTTATGATATCTGAATATGGACATATTTTACCTCAAATATTTATTGCTATAGTATAATGTTAAAAGGTCATTTACCTTCTTATTTATAAAATTGCCTTCGATTTTAGTTTTAATTTTCATGAAGTCCACTATTGACTTTTGCCTTTTATGGACTGTGCTTTTGGTGGCATCTTAAAGAAAATTTTTATACTTTTACATTTTTATGTTCAGGACTGTAATCTGTTTTGATTTAATTTTAATTTTTTATTTTATTTTGATAATCATGAGTTCTAGATGAAGATTTTCATTATTCTAAAGGAAATGAGATGAATGTGGTTTAATAATTCCTCCACTTACATTGGGCTAACTCATTGGACTGCTTGTTCTGGATACCATCTAATCTTAAAATCCTATGTTTTAATATCTCAATTGCACAATAATGCTTAGACTTTGATTTTTTAGGTTATGGTACCCAGATTCATGTAGACATTAGATACTTTATGTTTTTAAAAATATAAAGAATCCATCTTATCTTTTCCAAGTAACTGGTATTTTACTCTGAATTTTAATGTGCTTTTCAAAAAATATATATAGCATTCAAATTATAAGTTGTCAAGATCAAGCACAAGGTAAGATTAGAATAATACCACCAAAGTTGTACATATCTCTTAAAATTATTTACTTTTTAAAGATCTGTAAAGAGTTCATAATTTCTAATTGGAAAGTGAGACTTCTATTTTAATACCAAAGTAATTTCAGACTTCCAAATGGTAATAGTTATATTTTTAATATTCATTAATTGAGAAAATACATATATACACACTAAACTTCAAGGATTTCTTGCATAAGTTCCTTTTATTCCCACTCTAAGTGTCCATAGTATAAAGATTTGGAACTCCAGGATAAATGATATAGTAGCTTCATAAATCACTAATTGAAGTAACTTATCATATAGGGATTAAAAATTAATAAATGTTTTGACTGTGCACCTCTATACTGCTTCATATTACTTTAAGTCACTTATATTTTATGTATTAATCCTCATTTTATCTTTATGTAGAAAACATGATTTACTTAAATGCTGATTGCTATTGGGTTTTTCAAATTTTGACTCTAATAAAGCTAATTAATATGATTCTCTGTTATTTATATTATATATATTCATTCTTTAGTGGCATTTTGCTTTGAAAAAATATTTCCAGTTTATAACTTGAATATTGACAAGCTCTTGCTTTAAAGGAAAATATTTATGGTGCTTAGTCCAGAAAATATTTATTTCTATTAATACAACTGTAAAGAATTTTATTTTTTAGTGTTATACAGTTTTCTTTATCTTTTAGTATGATTTTGAAGCGTGTTATAAAATAGATCTGACAATCCAAACTTTATAGTGTATAACTTGCTTATATTGGTCCCAGCGGTCACCCATCATTTTTAAATTTAACATTCTAAATTCTATTAAGGATAAAGAGTAAGGTTCAGTGAATTTGACAAACATTCAAAATATTACGTCAATTTTCAAATAAAAATAACTTACATTGTCCCCATAAGCAAAGGACAGACCTTACCTAGATGTAGCATTATTTATGTCATCATTTTCTTATTGAATAGGCTGTCTCTAGCTTTTCCTAATTATCAATAACATTGTGATGCACATCCTGTTACAAGTTGTGTTTTTCATATGTTAGATTTTTTTTTTTTTGGATTGATTGCCGTAGAATTGAGGTTAGTGGGTGTTAATATTTAGAGTGACTTTTAATACATTTTTCCTAAATTGTTTTACAAAAAGATTGTGCTACTTTTCATTGTCACTAGTTAAGAAACCATTTTACCAAATTTCACTTTTGGATGCCAGTTCCATGACTATATTGCTTGTATAACATGAAATACATATTATACCCTTTGAAAAACATCCAGTACTATTATTAATGAGAACTTGTGGCCCTGGAGAGGGGAAGTAGATGGATAGAGGGGCACTAAGCAAATATATAACTTACTGTCAAGGTTCTAGATCTCTGTTTCAGTGATGAATCAAGGTGTTCATTGTATTATTAACAATAAACAAATAAGCAAAATAAAGTAGGGGGAATAAGAACTTGAGCTCTGTCTGGTAAGGCTTGTGGTTAAAGTCTAGCCTAGTCCAAAGTCTGAAGTAGCTGGATAGAAAGGTCTGGTAGTTCACATTCTGTCTCTTTGGAGTTTACTTGAGTTCCCAGGGAAAACACCCTCAACTTTGAGGCTTTAAAATTAGATATGGGGAAAAACCTAAGGCTGTATGCTAGATTCTTGAGGCAAGATTTATTTCAGCCTTATAATTACCATAATCTGGTAGAGGGGATTCATATTTATAAATCTTGCCGATTACACTGTCTTTTACTCTGTATGTCCCAGAAGAAACTTTTATATATAACCATTGCGTTGTTACTGATTTATTAATAAATGTTAATAATGCTATTGGTTTGGAAATAAAATATGTTTAGAACTTTTGGCAATGATTGTTAGTGGTATGATTCTGAAAGACATAAGTGTGAGTAAAGTAACATTAAGCAAAATATAACTGTATGGGTGTCATGTATGTTGTATCAAACATGAATTTGAAATGAGAGATTTTATTGTATTTGTGATCATATTTTGTACGTACTAAACTGTTAACACTTTTACACTTTGCTATGCTAAATCTTCCGACTTTTATGTTCATTGCCAAATTGAAATTGAAATGAAATCTCATGGCTCTTGTTTAACTTTTAATTTGAAGGTGATGTGAATTTAAGGTTATATCTCATGTTTGTTTGTTTGTTTTCTTCCCAAATGCAATAGGACACAGAAGCTTGTAAAGCTATGTAATTTTGTAAGTCTGAATCTTTCAGTTATAACTTCGGCTAATGTTTTATTCTGATATTGAGTAAATCCAATTAAAAATGCTGTTGGCCATGAATTCTTTCTTTTTTAAAAATTCTTTTACCATTCTTCCGTTCATTCAGATTCAAAACTTTGAAATGTTTATCCTTGACTTCTTTATAGGCAACCTAGAATTGGTACTCTAATTTTGAAGTATTTTTTATAGTAATCCTTCTATTATCTTTCGCCAGCTCCTTAGTCTAGACCAAGCATTCCACCCAAAGTTTAATCTGTTACCTCCTAATTGGTCTCTTGCTTCAATTCCTTTACTTCTCCAGAGAGGGTACTGAATAGTGGAAGAGTTCTAAGCTTTCTCCTTTTATTCACTCATTCTGTCCTTTAGTCGTTTGATGTTTATTATTTAGCCAAAACAGAAGTTTGTCTTTTTTAATGGAATATAACAGATGTGTAATATTTTCTAGTTCACTGTATTTCTCTACTTTTTAAAAGTAATTGAGGTGAAATTCAAATAATGTAAAATTAATCATAATTGTTTATATCGAACAATTCAGTGGCATTAAATACATTCACAGTGCTACATAACCGCCACCTCTGTCTAGTTTCAAAACATTTCCAAAGTAAAACCCCTCACCTATTAAGCTCGTTTCTCTCCATTTTCCTGACCCATAGCTCCTGGTAACCACCTGTCTGCCCTCTGTCTCTATGGATTTATCCATTCTGCATATTTATCAATGGAGTCATACAATGTGTAACCTTGTATAACTAACCTCTTTCATTTAGCATAATATTTTGGAGGTATGGTTACATTGTAGCAAGTGTCAGTATTTTATTCCTTTTTATGGCTGAATAATATCCATTGTTATATATTTATGCCATGTGTTATCCATTCATATATTGATGGAAGTTTGGTTTTTTTCTACCTTTTGGCTATTGTGAATAGTGTAGCTGTGAGCATGCATACACATGTACTTATTTGAGGATCTGATTGTAATTTTGAGAGGTGTACACTTAGGAGTGTAATTATAGGGTCTTTTGGTAGTTCTGTGTTTAACTTTTTGCAGAACCACCAAACTTCTCCACAGTGGCTGAACCGCATTACATTCCCACCAGTAATATACAAGTATAACCTCCTATCGTCTCAGTGAGACCATGTCATGCATTTAAGTTATCTGTTTGAAAGTATTTAGGTTTGAGGATTTCTCTCTACCATAATAATTTCCTAGTCTGTCAGAGGGAAGATGATAACTACCTTATAGAGCTGTTGTGAAGATAAATATTATAATACATGAAATGCCTAGCCTAGAGTCTTGCAAAAGGGGTCCACCAGAAAATTTTTATTTCCATATTGCTTTTTGTGAATACCACTGCTAGGTGATTCTTTCTCAGCCACCATTTGGTCATGCTACGTCTTTGCTCAAAATTATTCAATGGCTCTAAATTGCTTACAAGATCAGTTTTACACTTCTGTGCTTAAGATTCCAGATTTCTGACTTTTCCAAGTTTATTTCTCAGAATTCATTTTTGTACTTCTTCTCATTGTTCTTTGATTTACTCATGTTCTTTTCTACCTGGGAATCTTTGCTTGTGTATTCTCCTCCTCTAGAAATGTCTTTCTCCTTCTTTTCCTCTCTTAACACTTCAGTAAGCATCTCAAATAAAATTTCCACATGACTTCCCTGACCATTCCAGCACATAATCTTTATGTTCTCCTTTGACTTCTTTTTCTCCTTTTCTATGTACACCATTCATGTTGATATTTACTCACATACTGCTGATATTAATATTAGTTTCATGAGTGTTGGACTTATTTTCTAAATGAAATAATAAATGTCTGAAGGTCAGGAACCATATCTAAAACTTCTAAATCTTCCCCAGTAGTTTTGATAGCACCTGTAGTGGTACTATACCAGATTGAATTCTAGCTATTAATCTTTGGTAAATAAGTTATTTTGGAAAAACAAATGTTCTGAAAAAACTGGAAAGTATGCCTTTAGATGCTGGTGTATTCATTTCAAACTCTGGTGGATTTCAAGTAAATATATTAAAAAGTTCCCTGGCCTCAAAAACAGAAGTTATACAGCAACAGTAGACTTTTTAATCTTAAGCTTTAAGGTAGTACATGACAGAAGAGGTAATGAAGCCTAATTATCACACAGGAGAAGAGGGAGATAATAAGTTTACTTTAAGACTTGTCTCCCTCACTTTTGCTCTCACTGTTGTTTGGCTTGTTAGCACCATTCCAAACATTATTTGGGTTTTTCTCAAAAACACAGTATCATCTTATGCTAAGTATGTTCATAGTTCTGAAGAAGAATTTAGAGGAGAGACTTTTCCAAAACATAAATATTTTTCATCAGCATGAAAAGATAACACTTCTCACAACATAGTTTTAAGAAATAATTTCTCCTTACTATTTTACTTTTAATAGGATTATTGGCATCTGCAGCCTTTAAAATTATATCTCTAATGTTATAAGAAAAATAGAAATTTCTTTTAGTATATGTATGGTAAGTCACCTTTATCACACAATTTCTGTGTAATATTTCATTTTCTGAATAGTATCTACAACCCTTTTTATTGAGCTTTATAGTTTTCACAGCACGTTCATAAACCTTTTTATCATTTGACTCGCGTCACTGCATGGAGAGCTAATTAATTCCATGTTACAAATATCCTGAAAGCTTAAAAATGACTTGTAAAAGAGCACATAGCTAATAAGTGGCAGAACCAGGACTTAAATCCAATGATTTCTGACTTCTGAGCTATTTCGATCTTATAGGTTAAATTCATGAGTTAGGCTGGGGAGAAAGAAGGGTGATAGAAAACATTATCAAATACATGTCTTCTTTTGTTAGGCATAATGCTACAATTTCCTTACAGTAAAATAATTTCTATCCTCAAGCAAGCCTTTAATTCTAAAATGAGTTTTCATTGATAATACAAAAGGAATAAAGTTTTAGTCAGAAGGAAAGTTTTTTTTCCTTAACTATTAAGGGTGCTCATAATAGCTGTGTTTCTGATAACTTTGAAAAATCTAAGGTAATGTTTTATAATCACCAGTGGGTTTTTCTTCAGCCTATCTAGGGACATGTACTTCAGTGACCCTTGCTGGGATGGAAGCTGATTAAATATTGTAAAAAAGATATAAATTACACACATAAGCTTACTATAGCAAGGAAATAAACTGTTTTTAGGAGTAAGCCCTAAATGTTTCATTCCATCCCAGTTCTTCTGCAGCATGTTAAATTTGGATTTTCTTCTCTTGGTTGCCCATAAGTACCTGGAAGCCAAGTCCTGACCCTTTCTCTTCATAGTCATGTAGTCTTGGAGCTCCAGTCTAGCTTTAAATATTTGTGGTTCTAAGAATTACAATGAGATTGCCATAATAATGTTCTATTGTTTCTTTAGAGCATAGAAAGCCATTCTGCTACCCTGGTTTAAACTTGACAGAGGTTTTGCTCTGTAGGTTTCTGACTGCTGATCTCTGGCTCCAAGAAATAGGCTGATTTACTGTGAGAGAGGCTTTCATGTAGGGCAAAACTGAAAAACAGAGCAAGTGATTGAAAAGTTAACTTCTAGTTCATGTAAATAAATAGTTTTCAGACTTCTCTTTACCACCCCTCCCCACAGGCTTCTGCTTGATTGTGTGTTGTTAGTCTAGGTTCATATTCGGCCTCACTAACTGACTTTGTGAGCTTGGACAGATCACTTTCCCTTTACTCTCCTTTAGTTTCCTCATCTGTAAAAAGAAGATATTAATAGTACATAACTAATGGGGTTGTTGTGGACTTAAAATGTGTTAACATTTGTATAACACCTAGAACAGAACCTGGTACATAGTAAGCATTCAGTATATGTTAGCAATTAGTCTGAAAGGCAGTATAGTATGGTGGTCAGGTTCTCAAGTCAGAAGGCTTTATTTACTGATAAAACCATGGGAAAATTGTTAAAGCTTGCTGGACCTCAGTGTTTTCATTTATGAAGTGGGAATAATATGTACCTTTATAGTTTTTATGAGAAACAAATAAATTAATAAAGTATTTAGAACAGCACCTAACTTTTAACTGAGTGTCCTATAGACATTAGCTTGGAGGAGTGGAAGTAGTTTTTATGGCATCACTGAGTGGCTTTATGAGGTAAACAAAGAAGAGACATTGAGCCAAACATCCTCCTCATACCAGCCTACATACACAGTTAGAAGTTACCAAGAATTAATAATTCTTGTGCTTTTTTAAAGAAACAAATGAATAAAACCTTGAATAGTTTAATTGACTTGGGCATTGATGAAAACCTTTGTTTCATCAAATGTAGTTTCTGTGAACTTTAGAAATTCTGCATAAAATTTAAAAGCTTTAATGCAAAATCAAATTGATAATGTTAACTTGACTCCGATTTCCAGTAATGAACATGATTTTGGACTTTGTGTTAATCTAGAAAGATATATTAGTGCTTCCTAAAGAGAATCATTAAATAAATTACTTTATTAAAACATAAATTATTTGTTTTAGCATCAGTTACATATTTATATTTGAATAAGTGTAATTTATCCCTAATAATATTTAGTAAGAAGAAAGCTATCAGTTAGAGTCTAACAATATCACAGCAACTTGCCATGTTTGAGCAGATGTTAAGCAGACAGTAGTTGAATGTTAATTTTGAGAGGGTGGTATGTTTAAGCCTAGCTGAAGTATGTTGCATGTGGGCTTTCTAGACTCGAGTACAATGCTGGATCTCTGGGGAGAATTTTAAAGCTAAACCTCTTTCTTTTGGGTCCTCTATATGGACTCTCTCAAGTCAGTATAAAGCAGATCATCCCTAGGCTAAAGCCCTTCAGCTTTTGTATTGGGCTCTGTAGACCTGTAATTAGGCCTCCTGGCAGGCCTTGCAGGCCAGTTAATGGTCATATGGAGTTTCTGTGAGGCAGACTGGCTTTGTATAAATCCTGGGTAGGAATATGTTTATGGGTCACTTCCTACCAGGACCGTGCTTTGTCCTTATGCCCTGCGGGCTGACAGGGAGCAGGTTCCCTTGACCATGGACTGTTCAGTTTGCAACTCAAAATCTACTCCACTAATCCCCAGTGTAAACAGAGGATTTAGAAGGGCTTCTGTCACTTACAGTTGCCAATTCACTTGGGTGTCTGTGAATTTATTTTTCCCCAGATTTCATTATTAAAAGACTGACAAATGTATAAGATTTGGATGTTTGCTTATAAATCAAGTATGCAGTTTCTTTTTCACTGGTTTTAAAATCATTGTAAATAATTTACCTAATTATGAATTATGTAATGAGGTTTTTTTAAAGCACTCTTTAATATTTCTTAATTGAAGCCATTAAAAAATTTGGAATGATAGCCAACCTATTCCTATAAGAGAAATTATAGGTCTATTTTTATGATAAGAATAAATAACATTATGTAAAGAAATTTATCATAAAGTAATGTAGATTTCAGATAAATCAAAGAAATAAGTAATTCAAAACTCTTCTGTATGATACATTTTATGTTACTAAAAATTCCATTTTTGTGTAACTGAGAGCTTTAGGAAGGAGGAATATCAGATCAGTATATAAAATGCTTAATAAATACGTATTCCATGAAGTATTTAAAATAATAAGAGTGCCATTTATTGAGCATCTACTACTACATTGTAAGCACGTTTATACATATTCACATATTATAAAAATTTTTAATCATTGATCCATGCTTCCTAACCAGGCAGAATATTTGGATTTTTAAGAAAGTCATGATTGAGATTTCTTGTTTTTCTATTTTGTTTACTCTTTTACTTCATTTTTTAATCTTTTTTTCTTGGATTATATTAAGATTTGATTCTAAAATGTGTAAGTTTTGAGTGTGCTCTGTACAGAACTGTTGCCTATCTTCCTATGAGCCAATTTTTCTTTTAGGGGGAAATCAAATGATGAATACTTTCCCAGGTCTCATCTAGTAAATCAGTGCTCAGTATTTTGCATTTTGTGATGTAGAAATGGTTCATGACAGATGTGGCTGAAAAGACCACATACGTAGACTGTATGATTTTAGTCTGGTGGAACTAATAGGATCACTCATTACATTTTAGACCCTGGGGTTTCTTTTTTCTTTCATAATAAAAAAAAAAAAAACTGTTTAAATAGAGTGGCCCTTTTTGTGTGTGAATATAGCATCTTCCCCTAAATTTACAAAGAGTTGATGGTAACAAATCAACAAATAACTTACTCTTCCAAAAAGTTTTTATTAGTGTTTATTTAATATTAACTCCTAGTTTTTAATTGTCCTACCATCCCATAGAAGTCAAGATTTTGTTCTATTTTTAGAAAGGGTTTTTCTTTGAATTTTATATAGCAAAATTAGAAAATGCATTCCTTAGAGAATGCAAGACCTGTGAATTAAATAGAGTTATATGATAATAAAAATAAATTTTGCAAATATTGAAATAATTAATGACAACAAAAATACATTATATGCTAGGAATTCTTGGTATTCACTTAAAACTAGGAGAATCATAGTATAGCCTATTTTGCTTTTTAGTGTATACAGTGTATTTACTGAAATAGAAATATATTTGTGATCTATTTTGGAATTGAAAAAATGAAGGCTCCTGAACAATGTGAAGGCTCTGATCCTATTTTAGGTTTGACCAAAAGTCAGTGTTTACATTGAAAAATACCCTGGGTGATTTATATCAAAATGCTAATAGTAGTTATTGTCTCTGGGCAGTGGTTTTTAAGGTTATTTAAAATTTTTTTTGGCTTGTCTTTATTTTCCAATTGTTTTGTAGTTACAGAGAGAAGCTAGAGATATAGAAAAGGTTTAATTTAAACATGATACAATTCCCCAACATTTAGTATGAAATTTGATAAGTTTTGACAAATGTATATAGTTGTAAAACTACTACCAAAATTTTTAATAAAGAATATTTATATTATTCCAAAAAGTTCCTTTTTACTTCTTTGAAGTCATTTCTAGCTCCCTTTCTTGGACCTCTGCGACCACTAATCTGCTTTACGTTACTGTGGTTTTGCTGTTTGCAAAATGCCATATAAATGGAATCATACAGTATGTAGAATTCTGTGTCTGTAGTCCTTCACTTGGCATAGTGCTTTTCAGATTTGTACACATTGTTGTGAGTGACTGTTTTTGTTGCTGAGTAGTATTCCGCTGTATGTCTATACCGGTTTGTTTATTCATTCAGCATTTAGTGGACAGGTGAATTGTTTCCAGTTATGGCTTTTGTGAGTAAAATTTATATGAACATTTGAGTACAAGTCTGTGTGAACATGTATTTTCATTTCTCTTGAGTAAATATTTAGGAATGGGATTACCTTGTTATATAGTAAGTATAGTTTTACTTTTAATGCCAAACTGTTTTCCAAGGTGGCTAGACCATTTTTGGTTCCATACCATAGTATGGAAGAGCCATTTGTTCCCCATCCTTGATGTCACGTGATGTTGGTTTTTATGTTTAATTTCAGCCATTCTATTAAATGTGTTGTATTTCATTTGACTTTAATGTGCATTTCTGTGATGGCTGATGAGATTGGGCATCTTTCATGAAATCACTGGTCATCTGTATACTTTTGTAAAGTATCTCCTCATATCACTTGCCCATTTTTTAAAGGTATTGTTTGTATTATTGACTTGTAGAGTTATATATTCTGAATACAAGTCAGTTACTTAGTTTATATATTTTCTCTTGTCTATGCCTTGCCTATTTTCTAACAATCTGTTTTTTTAAGTTAATGATTTACATACAATATTATACACCCTTTATAGGAACAGTTCTTTGATTTTTGACAAATGCAAACAGTTGTGTAATAACACCCAGAATCAAGATATAGAACAGTTTTATCATCTTCCAAAATATCCCCATTCCTCTTTGTTGTGAACCCTTCCTACCACCAGAAACTGGTCTGTTTTTTGTCCCTCTAGTCTTGACTTTTCTAATATGTCATATAAATTCAATCATATAATAAGTACGTTTTTGGGTCTGGTTTCTTTGACATAGCATAATGCTTTTGAGACTTTTTTGTGTTGTGGCATGTATCAATAGTTTATTCCTTTTTTATTACTGCATAGCATTCCATTGTATGGATTAATTAATTGAAGAATGTTTAGGTTCTTTCTAGTTTTGAAGAATTATGAATTAAACCATTACAATATTTTCAGGTAGGATTTTGTGTGAACGTAAGTTTTTGTTTCACTTGAGTAAATACCTAGGACTGAGATTGCTGGTTAATATGATAAATTTATGTTTAACTTTATGAGAAACTGCAAACTGTTTTCCAAAGTGTCTGGACCATTTTGTGCTCCTGACAGCAATGTATGAGAAATCTGGTTGTTCCACATCCTTATCATACTTGCTGTTATTAGTTTTTGTTTTACTTTGGTCATTTCAGTTGGTGTTTAGAGGTATCTCATTGTGAATTTTTAACCTGAATATCCCTCATAATGAATGTTGTTAAGCATCTCTTCATGTGCTTATTTGCCGTCATAGATCCTCTTTTCCCATTTTAAAAAAATTGGGTTATTTGCTTTATATTTGCTGAGTTTTGATAATTATATATATTTTTGATAAAAGTTCTTTATCAGATCTGTGATTTGCAAATATTTTTCACATTTTGTAGCATGTTTATATTCTCTTACCAGTGTCTTTTGGAGAGTAGAAGTTCTTAATGTGTTGAAGTCCAATTTATCAGTTTTTTTCGTATGTTTTGTGCTTTTAGAGTCATTTCTAAGAAATGTTTGCCTAATCAGAGAACACAAAAATTTGCTTCTATGTTTTGTCCTAGAATTCCTGTAGTTTGATTTTACATTTAGGTCTGTAGTACATTTTAAATTAATTTTTGTATATGGTGTGAAGTATGAGTTCAGGTTCTTTTCTTTGCATATGAGTATCTAATAGTCCCAGTGCCATTTGTTGAAAAGATAGTTCCTTCTACTGAATTGTCTTTCTCCCCTTGTAAAATATCAACTGACCACATATTACTAGGTGTCTTCTGAAGTCTCTGTTCTATCCGATTGATCTAAATGTCTATCTACCCTTTTGCCACTACCACATTCCCATAATTACTGTAACTCTATAGTAAGTCCTAGAATCAGTTGATGTGTCCTCCAATGTGTTCTTTATCTTCTTTTTTTTCCAGAATGCTTTGCCTATTCTGGTTCTTCCCCTTTATAAATTTTAGAACCAGCTTATTGATTTCCACATCAAAAAATCCAGGTGGAATTTTTATTAGGCTTATGTGAACTTCACACATCAGCTTGGAGAGAGTTGACATATTAACAATAGGGAGTCTTCCATTCATGAGCATGTTATAGCTCTCTACCTCCAGTTCTTCTTTGATTTCTTTTATCAGAGTTATGTAGTTTTCAGCATACAGATCTTGTATGTATTTTGTTAGATTTATTCCTAAGTATTTTATGTTTCAGAGTGCCATTGTAAACAGATTTTTTTTGTTTAAGTTTAAATTTCCAATTGTTCATTGACAGTATATAGGAAAACAACTCTGTTTTGAATATTAAATTTATATCCTGTAATTTTGTTAAACTTAAGAGTTATTTTTAAGATTTTGAAATTTTCTACATAGACAATCATGTCATCTGTGATTTTTTTTTTCCTTTAAAATCTGAGTGCCTTTTCTTTTATTGCCTTATTAATCTGGCTAGAATCTCCACTCACAATACAGGTGGTGAGAGTGAATAGCCTTCATTTGTTCCTCATCTTAGGGAGAGAGTATTTAGTCTTTTACCATTAAGCAAAATGTTAATTGTAGGATAGATGGCCTTTTCAGGTTAAGGAATTTTTCTTCTATTCCTAGTTTGCTTTGAGTTTTCCTTGGGAATGAATGTTGAATTTTGTCAAATGCCTTTTCTGCATTTACTGAGATGATCAAATGTATTTTCTTCCTTAATATTGATATGTTGAATTTGATTGGTTGGTTTTGAATGTTAAACCAATCTTATTTAGATTCCTGGGAGAAATACCACTTGGACATGATGTACTTCTTTTTACTTATTGTTGGATTAGATTTTCTAAAATTTTGTTTTGTATATATTGTAGCTTGTATTCATAGCAATTATAAATACTTCATTAGAATTATTTACATGCCTGATTCCATCTTTTAAGTGATAAGCCCCTCTAGGTTATGTCTATCAACTTTGTATTTCCCAATAACAAGCATAATACCCTGGCAATAGGAGCCTTTTTTGATTAATAGTGGTTGGCTGAATGAATGATGTCACTGATAACCTGTGTAAAGTGCGTTTATATACCACTGTATCTCTAGCACTGAGAATGGGGCCTTACCCAGTTTGTGCTAAATAAATTTTTGTTGGTCAAATGTATGAATAAATAATTGGCTTTAGTTTAATATATCTTGTTGCACTGAAGTTACTAAAAAGCTAATCTTCAAAAATATACATATTATTGATTCAGAACTCATCAAACCATCTTTAGCTTATAGAAAACATAATAATCTACATTATATTTTTAAAATATAATTTCATTTTTTTATAAGTTGAATATCGTAAACTTCAAAAATGTGAACGATCATGCCCTTATAAATGATAACATAGGCATTTGTGCTGCTTTGTAATTGACTTTTACTGATTTAATAATGTCTTATAACTATTCCCAGTTTACAAAGTATTTTTGCTTATTATTCCGTGTTATTTTATTAATCTCTTCTGACCTGAGCCTGCAAGTTTCCAGATATTTTACCCTTTTATCTTTAGATATATTATTGAATATATAATCTGTATAATTTTAAAGATTTTAAAAAAGGCAATATGATGGGTATTTTCCTAGGAAAGTTGTGGGAAAATATCACCTTTTAGACTTTTAAAATTTCAGACACCTGTAGAATATGTAATGCTTGTATTTGGTAAAGAAATATAAAGCTTGCTTATTTTAGAATTATTGTTGTCAAACGTAGTAACATATATATTCTGAAATTGTTTTTCCCTCCCCTTAGCATAGTATTTCACTCTAAATAGGAGATTAGATTTTACTCTGTATATAGGAAACTTTATTAACCAGTTCAGATAAGAAATGCTCGAGGTGGATGTCATGAAAATGGTGAAATGTTTTCAGGTTAAATATGTCAGTATGTTTATGGAATTAGAAAATGTAATGAGCTATTTGGATCTACCCCCTAACCCCCATGTTTACTGAAATATAACTGACATATAACATTCTATAAGTTTAAGGTATACAACATGGTGATTTGATACACATATATTATGAAATGATTACCACAACAGTTAATATTTCCAGTACCTCACATAATTAACCATTTACTTATGCAGGCAGTGAGAACATTTAAGATTTACTCTCCTAGCAAATTTCAAGTCCATAATACAGTATTGTTAACTATAATCACCATGCTATATATTCTCCAGAACTTATTCATGTTACTAACTGAAAGTTTGTACCCTTTGACCAGCATCTCCCCATTTCTTCCACTCCCCAACCCCTAGAAACCACTGTTCTACTCTCTTTGTCTATCAGTTCAGCCTTCTTCTTTGACAAGTCATGCCTTTGGTGGTGTTATCTAAAAACTCTTTGCTGTAGTGAAGGTCATCTGGGTTTTCTCCTGTGTTATCTTCTGGGAATTTTACATTTAGATCTGTTATCTTTTGGGTTAATTTTTGTGAAGGTCATAAGGTCTGTATGTAATTTTGGTTTTGTTTTTGGGCATGTGGCTGTCCAGCTGTTCCAGCACCATTTACTGAAAATATTATCTTCTTGCCCATTGTTTTGCCCTTGGTCCTTTGTCAAAGATCAGTCGACTGTATTTATGTGGGTCTATTTCTGGGCTTTCTATTTTGTTTCCTTGATCTATTTGTCTATTCTTTCACCTATATCACACTGTCTTGATTACTTTTGCTTTATAGTAAATCTTAAAGTTGAGTAGTGTCAGTCCTCCAACTTTGTTCTTCTTCAGTATTGTGTTGGCTATTCTGGACCTTTTGTCTCTCCATATAAATGTTAGAATCATTTTGTTATATCCACAAAATAACTCCCTGAAAATTTGTTCATCAGAGTTTTTCTCATATAGATATTAGACATATCTTGTTAGATTTATAGCTAAGTATTCATTTTTCTGGGTGCTAATGTAAATGGTATTGTGTTTTTAATTTCAAATTCTACTTGTTCACTGCTGGCATATGGTAAAACAATTCAGTTTTGTTTATTAATCTTGTATCCTGCAACCTTGCTATAATCACTTACTAGTTCCAGGTATTCTTATTGATGCTTTTAGATTTTCTTTGAAGGTGATAATGTTATCTGCAAACAAAGACAGTTTTATTTCTTCTTTCCCAATCTACATACCTTTTATTTCCTTTTTTGTCTTACTACATTTGCTAGCACTTTCAGTATGATGTTGAAAGAAGTGGTGAGAGGATACTTTGGTGCTGTGTACCTGCTCTTAGTGGGAAAGCTTCAAGTTCTCACTATTAAGTATGGTGTTCTCTACAGGTTTGTTGTAGATATTCTTTACCAAGTTGAGGAAGTTCCCCATTATTCTTAGTTTACTGAGAGGTTTTTTTTTTTGTCATGAATGGATATTGATTTTTTCAGATTTTTTTCTGCACTTGTTGGTATGAGCATTAGATCTTTTAATATAACATATTTAAGGATTTTTCACTATTGAACACCTATACATAACCTATAATGAATCCTATTTGTTAATATATAATTTTTAATGTAATATTACATTCTTTACCCTAATGTTTAATTTTTGTGTTAATATTCATATATGGTGTTGGTCAGTAATTTTCTATTTTTTACCTGTTTTCTTTATCTGGTTTAGATATTAAGGTTATATCTGCTTCATAAAAACAATTTGGAAGGTTTCCTTTTTTTCATTTTTGTGCTCAGGATTAATTTTTACAGTATTAGAAGTGTATTTGATAGTTTAGTAGATTTCCCTTGTGAAGCAATATAGACCTGGTACCTTTTTTATAGTTGATAACTTTCTCTTTTTCTCTTATGAAACTTGATATTTTTGAGCTTAGTAATCTGTTAAAAGCTTAACTTTGCCAAAGATTTTCATAGTAAATTATCCATTTCATTTGCATTTTCAAGTTTATTTGTATAGAGGTCGGCAAAGTAGTTTCTTAATGAGTTTGGTAATTTTTTCAGTTACAGTGTTTATTTCCTCCTGTCTAATTCTTATTTTGTTTATTTTCCTGTTAAATTTTTTAATTATTGTTAAAAGAGTGAGATTTTGATAATTTATTAATTAGATCTTGCATTTTTCTGTTTCTAGCCTGCCTTTATTTTTATCTTTTCCTTCCTTATGCCTTCTTTCAGTTTGCTTGTTGCTTTTTTTCCCCTAGATGCTAGAGTTAGTAATTTAACTCATGCATTTTGATTTTTGTTAAGGCTTTCAGTTTTTCTCTGATTACTGTTATAAACGTATCCCGTAAATTCTAAGTATAGTGTTTTGCCAATATTCTTTAGAAATTTTATGATTTGGGTTTTTTTCCCCTTTGACCCAGAAGTTATTTAATTTCCAGGTAAAGGGCCTTTTTGCAATTTGATTTTTTTTATTAATTTCTAGTTTTATTGTGTTTTAACTAGAGAGTGGCTTTTGTAATATTTCTACTTCATGGAATTTACTAATATTTTTGTGAATATTTTATGTACACTGGAGAAAAAAGTATATATCCTATTTGTAGAATATAAAGTTTGATACATATTTATAAACATTTACCTTATTGGTTATGTTTCTTTCTATAGCCTTCCCTTTTTTATTATTTTTTTGTCTAGTTTACCAGTCTTACACTATGTTATAGTGTGTTTCTTTCCATACCTTGTTGTATATTCTGTCATTTCTACTTTATAGAAGTAATTATTATGGTATTTGATACATAAATATTATTAATAATAATATCCTCATCTCAAGTTGTTACTTTAAGCATTAAAAAATGTCCTTCTTTGTCACATTTCATGTTTTTTGGCTTGAAGTATTCTTTGACGTCAGGATCCAAAATCCTGCTGTATTGTTTCCATTTGCCTTTATACTTTTGCTCATCTCTCTTATTTTTAGACTTTCTAAATCATTTAGTTTTAGGTGTGCCTTTTGTGTACGGCATAGAGTTAGGTTTTGCTTTTGTAAGTTATTTGAAAATCTGTTTCATAGGTGACTTGAGCCTGTTCACACTTATTGATATGAATAATATGTATGGTGTGAACTCTGTCATATCATTTGGTAGTTAGTCCATTGTATTTTCCCTTTGATCATTTTATAAGTTTATATCTTTTCATTGTTAACTCTTGTAGGCTTTTTGTGTTTTTCCTATTGACTTTTTTTTATTCTTAGTGTCTTATCAATTCTTGTATCTGTTATCTTGGTTTTATGTTGTTTATTTTTAGACTTATTTGCTAATTCCTAGGATGTTGTTTATTTTTAGACTTATTTGCTAATTTTTAACATATAGAATTTAAAAATTTTTGTTTAGTTAACTTTATTAATCTTTTACTTAACCATGTTCTTTCATTTATCTCTCATTGTTTTTAAACTTAATAAAGTACCCAGAGTTAGCCAAACTGTGAGGTTAAAGGCACAGTTCTCCAGACTGCCAGGTCTGTTCAGAAATTCTGATCCCAACTGAAGGTCCAGAGCTTTCCCCAAATCACCCTCTGATCTGATGATGTTTCACTTGTATGCACGTGTGTATATGTATGTATATATGCATGTGCATGTGTGTTTAAAATGCCCTGGCAAAATATCCACCAAACTGTAATGAGGAGAAGAGTAATGGAAGTGGTGTGCCTTTATTTTCTACTTTCCTTTTGGTATTAAAAAAAAAATAAGTTTATATTTCTTTTATAATTGAAAACTTTACAGACAGTGTATAAGTTTCTAATTCATTGTAGAAAGATATCAATCACAAAGAAGTAATTTACATGTTGGAATTCTAATAGGTTAGCTGTAGAGAGTTAAATCATAAAACTTCATTCCCCAGAGGCACAGAGACATGGTATAAGCCTTTTGTTTTATAGCATATTTAATATTTAAAAAAAAACTTCATGGAAAGTGTTTCATAACTGAGAAGCATTGAACACATTTAAATAAAAAGCTCATAATTTATATCTTAAGTATTTTATTTATAAAAAATTTATTTATGTACTAGTTTTTTATGAAGTAGCCTACTCACTGTAGGCTTCAACTTGTTAGGAATTTTATTTTGTATTAGTGAAAATAATGTTTTAATTTTCCCTAATCTGGAAACTTAAGATTCAGCAAGTAAGGACTAAGAGCTGAAATGAGGGAATCAGGAATAGATAAGATACCAAGAAACTTTCTTCATCAGCCCATCAGTAGGACATGTTTAAGGGTCCAAGTCAGAAATAGAAACACACCTTGAAATTACCTAAAGCAAATTCTAAATTTCCTGAGACATAGTGGTAGGGACCAGCATTCTGGGACAAAAAAAGATAGGCCAGTATTAAGCTAACTTAATACTCTAATACTGGCTATAGTACAGTATAGATTGTGCCTCAGACCTCCAAGGCTTGGGAAGGAGTGAGGGAGCCATTGATGAGCAAGTATACAGCTTAAAGTGGCAGCAGGAGATACATGGCACACTCAAAGGCATAGCAGATAGTTTAATGAAAGGACTATTAAAGGGTTGGACAGGTTTGAGAAGAATCATTAAGATTCCTAGCCTAGGAATAGCTGTGAGTCTTTACCACCTGTAGGCCTTAGATCTAAGAAGAGAAAGAGAAGAGAGCTGCTATGAAAACATTTGGGGGCTTGTATAAGAGAGAGCCATCCCAACAGAAACTGTGCCTATAGAGGAAAGGCAGCCACTGTCAAAACCCCCAGGCCCCGGCAAGAAATAAACTTTAACCTTATCCCTCTTGCCTCTAATTGATCTAACCTCAGTGTCTTCTTTTGGCTATCCCCAAACAGTAGCTGAAAAGCAATGCAGCCTATTTGTTGTAGCATATGAAGTTCACAGCCAGGTCAGGGTGGAAGTGATTACAGAGTAGATCAGGAAGGGCATATGAAGCTTATCCAGCATGGCATCTGATGGCTGCTGAAGCAGTCAGCAGTCTTGGATAGCCCAATGAGAAGCCTTATTTCCCTACGTGCCATTTAGTAACAGTAGAAAAAGAACAGAGAAAGCAAAAGGAGAACAGATGTCTTTTAGTTATTGAAAAATGACATTTGCTTCTTCCCTAGTTGATTGTTCTTGAGTACTTTCAAAATAATGCAGAACTTCCAAATTTTATTGTCACTAAATTTCCTTATAAGAATTTTACGTGATAGTGTGCTTTTCCTTAGAATTTATTTGAACAAAAATAATTTGTGTCAGGGTTTATATTAGGCGATGGAGACACAAAGATTTCTAAGACACTATTTCTGCCCCTTTGGTGCTCACAGTCTATTATAGGAGAGAACTGTGCAAACAAATACTTAGAATAGCACATAGTACTACAAACCATTCATCTGCTTAACATAAATTGACACCATGCAATGTGTCAGGCAAAGTTACAAAGTACAGTAGAAACATAGGAGTAACTACCTGCCTGCAGAATCAGAGAGATGTTTTATAAAATAAGTCTAACTTTAGTAGCTTTGAGGAGTGTACTATTTTGTTTTTTGTGTTTTGTTTTTTCTTACCTGATCTCCTTATAAATCAGAGGCATTAAAAACTCAGTTGAAAAGGAGTGGTATCAACCTGAGTAATAAAGTCCTTTTGATATAGTTATTGAAAGAGTATTTATCATTGCCTTATTAAATATGGAGAAATAAGTGTGCCATTTTTTTCCAAATGGTTTCATTTGCTCATGCTTTCTTTGTTGACCCAAATGAATGAAATTAGAATAAACAATCTCTAAGTCATTTGTAATCATGAGCTGATTAATGGAGTTTGGTTTCATAGCCATTATTCATTCACGAACACCTGATATCTTTCCCATAAACAAATTGTGTTTGTCCAAATTAAGAAATTAAATGAAGCATTTGATGAGTTTATGATTGACCTTTCTAACTCAGAGCCCATTAGTCAATGTCGTTATCATAGAAAACTGTTTGACTAATGTGCTGTCTAAAGAAGCATGTGGATTTATTATGACTTCTGATTAATGCTTGCTGCAAGCCAAACTACTAGATTATAATAATTTTTTGATTCTCATTTTAACAGTCATTGAAGAATTTCATCTCTGATGAAATGCGCTTATGTCCCACTAGATTTAGAGATGATTACAAGGTATTGAGTGGGTAATATTTTAAGGAATTATGTATTTTAGGAAGCATATACACTATATGCTTGAGAAGACTTTAAAAAAATTTTTTGAAACAGTTTAGGATCTTTTAACTTTGTGGACATAATTGTTCTCTTTCAAGGTATTGAACCATTATTTAGATTTAAAAAAAACTAGAACTTAATCATTCGTCAGGAAAGAAATTAAAACATATATGAATTTTTAACATTATACTTAAAATAAGTTTCAGTGATTTTAAATATTTATTTTAAAATTGTATATAATCTACTTACTTAATACTACATTTTAGTTTTGCCAATAAAGCAAATCCCTGTTTACCTGATTTATTATAAAGTTAGAAAAAGAGTTTCATTTTAAAAAAAAAAGCTCTTTAATAAAAGATCAGTACAGCTAAACCACTGTTACCATGGGCCTTGTGGTGAGATACCTGCTTGAGGCTCCATTATATGACCAACACACTGTTATGAAGAAACTAAGGACCTCAAATATGGCCATCAGTTTTTCTCCCCTGCACATCCTGATTTTATTAGGAAAGTAAAGGAACCAGATATAATGCTATCCATATCACCTACATTGTTTCACTTAATTTAGAGCAGAATATAATCGTGATAACTAGAACAGAGCCAAGAGAGAGGAGAGAGCAATTTTTTTTTCATTTTTCTAAAGTTCTTAACATCCACCGAAATTAGAAATGGTCTTCCTGTCAACCTAGGCCTTCCTTTGATTGCTGTACTCTTAATTGAGACTAAAGTTTAAGGGCATCAGAGAAAAAGATCAGTTAAAAGATTTTGACTGATCCTTATCCCCTGTATAAAACAGTGCTACTTCCAGCCTTCTTCCAAAAATGGGAATGTTTGCCGACCATACGGCCAAGGACCTTGGAGTAGGTATATCATTTGAATAAAAGGGTAGCACCTCATAGCCAAGATCTGAGGGTGTACCTGGGTTACACTGAGTTAAAATTTTCTTCATTTGTTAAAAGTTCTGTGGTGAAGTAAAACACAACCTTCTTACCTCATTTTGGAAATTAAGATGCTAGATTCTATTCTCTAATAGAGGTATGTAAGTTACTGTAATTCCCGAACAAGGAGACTTTAAGAGATTCTGCAGAAGTTACATTTTTTTCCATCTTAGGATCTTTTGGGGGGGGGGGTGGGAGGAGCCAGAAGATATACACCTTACTAATCCCATTTATTCTCATCAGTACAAAAAAAAAAGTCAATATTTTGGATTACTTAAAGAGACTTTCATAGAACTTGCAGGTATTGAGTGTTCACACTATGTGGAAAACATTGTGTTAAGTGCTTTCACTTAGTCCTAATGATGACCTTCAAAGAGAGGCACTATTATAATTCTAATTTGACAGTTAAAAAATCTGAGGTCTTGAGAGGTGTTATAACTTCCCCCAAGTCACACAGACTGCCTTCAGTTAGACTTAGGCAGTCTGATTCTTACCAAGTTTCTAAACCTACATCTTGGGAGAGCTAAATATATTTTTAAAGATTATGCATGAAAATTGACTTCTGTTTAATACAGTTTTGTAGATAGAGGAATTAGTAACAGCAGGTAAGTACTTAGTACTACCAGGTTTTTAGCTCTACAGAAAGGATTTCCAAAGAGCCACTTTGACACAGTAGTCTGAAGGAATGAAGTAGAATATAATGGAGAGGTAGAGAGAGGACAGTGAACCAACATTTTTTTTTACTGTCCCCTATGTGTCTATAGTTAATAATGGAGGACAAAGATAGTAGTTGAGTAATAGAGCAAAATGACATTAACAGTGTGTATATTTCTTTGTATAATTCTGAAATGCCAGTTTTAATAATATTTTCTTCATAAAGTGAGATATTGTTATTCTTTTTAAAGTGAGCAATTTGTCCTCAGATGCATTTCACCAGAGAAAAGACCAAGGCTGGTGAAGGACATTTCTTGGTTTTTCTAGTTTGTCTCTTGTCTTCAGTGGGATGATTGAAGGAGGAAGTTCAATAAATTATCTTGAAGAAGGAGAGGTCAGGCCCTAAGAAAGTGGATTTGGCCCTGGAAGAGAAAAAAGGGAGGGGAGCAGTGGGTAGAAAGCTCTGGAAGTAGGAAATTGATCAGGATCCAGGGAAGGGCTGGAACCAGGTTCATAGCCTATGCTGTCTCTTCATTCCCTTGCTCTGGACTGAATTTATCTCCCTCCCACCCCCTGGTTCATATATTAAAGTCCTAACTTCCAAAGCCATGGTATTTGGATGTGGGGCCTTTGGGAGATAGTTAGGTTTAGATGAGTTATAAGGGTGGGACCCTCACCAGACAACTTGCCCTCCTCTGACCCCCCCACCCCCACCTGCCATGTGAAGACAGAGTGAGAAGGTGGCTGTCTACAAGGCAGGAAGAGAGCTCTCCTCGGAAAGTGAACATACTGGCATCTTGACCTTGGACTTCTAGCCTCCAAATCTGTGAGAAGATAAATTCCTGTTGTTTAAGCCACCCAGTCTGTGGTATTTTATTATGGCAGCCAAGCAGACTAATACACCACTAACATGCCTCTTACTACCATTTTTCCTAAGAAGCCCCAGTCACCTCATCAAATGTAAGATGACTTTTTCAGAGACCTCTGGAAGTAAGTGGGACCCCACTGGCTCTGGAGGAAATTCAAACAACTCAACCTCACTAGTAATATAATAACTGGGAAATGAGACAAAATAAAAATACCCTAAAAGGGTCTTAAAATGAAGATGGGAGAGAGGAGTTTTGTTTGTGGCCAAATTATGTTGTTGGATTTTAATATGAAATGTAACTTCTGGAAACATCTCAAAACATGAATCACATTTTAGATTTTTTAAAATAATGGAAAACCAGTATAACACCAAAAAAAGTAACATTTTAATACTTAGAAATATTACATTACTGAAAACTGGGGTTGTAATCACTGTACAAATGCTTATACATAGATCATTTTTATAGGTTACAAAGTGCTTGTAACTGCATTTTATCAGGTGTGTATATTCACATTATTATCTTATAAAGAAAATAGGGAACACTTAGGCTGAGTGTGATGTTAAAAATTAGTAAGACAGAACAGACAGGCTTATTTGTTAGTGTGTTATTGAGTTATGTTGGTGGTAGTATTGGTGAGATGAATCCTTTTGATGTCCTTTCCATTTGTTTTGTGGGGCAGGTTTAGGGATTGCGTGCTTAACATAGTATATTAATTTTCCATTGTTAAAAATTACCTACTGAAGTGGTCTTGAGACTTCTTGTCTGAAAATAGATGTTTATCTACATTTAGACATTTTAAGTCCATTTACGTATTAGAAAAATATTGCTGTGTTAGAGTGATTTTTTTGTTTTGCTTTCATTTACTTCTCATTAGTGTTCTAGCCTAAAAGAAGTAACTGAACAATTAAATTTTTTGTTCAGTGAATGGAATATCAGCACAACGTTTTTGTAACTGTGGAGTTATCCATCACCAACTGTTTCTTTCCTTGACTTCAGAAATATTATAGGAATTGGGATTTAATCTTCTATCCTTTTTTCCAAAGTGGAAATAGTACAGTTTTTCTGCATATTCATTGTTGTTATAGCCTAGTCATTTAATTTCCCTGAACCTTTCTTTTTTTTAATCTATAGAATGTAGTGTTACAAAGGAGGAATGAAAAGATATTTCCCTTTCCCACTAAGTATACGCCCCCCCATCATTACTGTGAAAGTGTTCTTTCTTCTGAGTATTTGCAATATGTTTATATTTATGATATAAAAAATCTGAACTAGTCACTTATTTTGGAAATTACTTATTCTTAAGTTTCCTGACTGATTATTTTAATGTAACTATCCAAAGACCATAGTTGCATTAATATTCACTGGACCAAAAAAAGAAAAAGTAAGTTTGTTACCTATCATAGTGAAATCACAAAAAAAAGAATGATTTCATTGCCTATGGTCATACATGAAAATAAAGCGAATATTTTAAACAGACAGTGGTGCACTAGGAAATATTCATTTGTGGGAAACAACACATGAAGTGCATATTATTTCTTTGTCTATGACAATATATAATTCTCACATATGAAATTATATTTTTTGATGTCTTTTTCATTTAAAAAATACAGTGTTTGGTTTAGTTTCACACCAACCTGGAGAAAGTATGCAGAAATAATAATAGTCCTGGCTGTAAGGTAGACTGAAAGAATTTATTGTCATATTTATAGCATTGGAATAAGGTAAAATCATAAATTACAATGCTTTCTCTAATATGGTGTCAGAAAAGGAAAAATAATGTGGGGATTTCATATCCCAGATAATACTGAGATTAAAATGGTGAATAACAGAGGTCTTTGAAAAAGAAAATTTTGGCCCTTTTTTTTTTTTTTAACTTTCTGAATTTCACCCCAGTTGAGTATTTCTTTTGGAGCACATAAAGTGAACTGTCAGTATTAAAATATATATATGATAAATGTCAAAAGAATAATTTGACACATATATATATGTCAAAGATGTTTAGAATTAACCAAAGTTTCCTTGTGATATTTCTGTAATTTCTAAGATTAACTGTTAAGGATAATTATAAAACTTCCTAGTCAAAGATTCCCACCTCCCTTTGAGTCTTTTCTATGGCATTGGATTCTGGACCACTCTAACTTTCGACCTGGAAAACAGATCAAACAATTTGGGAACTTTTAAAAGGACCTGTATAATCAAGTTAATACTGTTTGCTTAGCAAGAAACAGAAACAGCCTGTAAGTCAGATAATAGCAATAACAGTCTTAAGGTAGCTTCTTTAGCTTATCAAAAATATACATATATGTTAAGCTAACTACAATGTATAAGGATGAATCATCTACACCAAGTTGATCTATAGTGTTTGCACGTAAAATTCCATAATTTGTTACTGACAGGATGCCTTAATATCTTTATTAATCATTTAAACTACTGTGAAATGAGGGAAAAAACTGTATTTCCAATTATAGAAAATACTTACAAATATAGATATTGCATTTATTCTAAATCCAGATGAATTGTCAAGAAAACCTTTTAGTATGTGACCAAGGTTAAGGATAAGAATTTAATTGGAGGGGAAAGGAGTATTTTATTCCTTTGCATCTTAAAAACACATGTTTAAAAAATCTTGGTTTGATACATTGGATATTTCATGAAATTAGATGGCTGTAGGTACTCACTAGAGGTTAAGACAGCCCAGAGATATTAATACACACATGTACACACACACAGACACATACACACAAACAGCCACAATGATAAAAAAAAAAAGAATGCACATAAGTATAATCTATCATTTTGGCAGGCTAAGAAACTGTTTAATGTGCTTGAAGTACTAGATAAGTATGAAGTCATCAGTGAAATAAATAACTAGATTGGAAAGAAGTTATTTATCTAGCATAATATTCTGGTATGTTGATCTTTGTCAGACATTAGCTGACTATTGAGGAGGTTCTTTTACTTATTTGAATAGATGTAGTTCATCAAACATTAATATAATGTAAAATTTTCTTACTTGGAGTAATTTTCTCTTTGGTTTTCATTAAAATTGGAAATAAATTATTTTGTTCAAAAAGTTACTCCTGAACATGATGAAATCATTTTAAACAATGTAATGAATGTAACATTTATAGAAAAATAATCTTTGATATATTAGCAGTAATATCATACATATATGAATTCTGTTACATTTTCAAAATGTCACTCCTTACATTATTTCATGTTCTCCTGTACTGTTAGGAAATAAAGAGTGCAGATATTAAAATTCCCATTTTTAAATATGAGGAAATGAGGCATAGGAGAAATTAGAGAATTTGTCAAAGGTCTCATTGATTAAAAGTGGCAAAATACCTACAACCTAATAATAAATGTAGATACATTTTGACAATTTACCAGGCACTATGGGAGACAAAATTAGTCTTCAATGTGATCCTTACCCTTGAAGTTTACAGCCAAGTTGGAGGAATAGATATACATGCAACTATTTTATAAGCCAGAGTCATTGTACAAAGTATGGTTGAGAACAGAGGGTTATAGAAAGAATGATAAGTTCTAACTGGGGAAATCAGGGAAGAATACATCAAAGTACTGATAGTAGTTAAACTTGGCATTCAAGAATGATGTCTCCCCCTCATAATTCCCTAAACATTTCACTGATCCAGTACAGATTTCTCTACTGATCAGAAATATTATATCACTCTTTCACCATTTTTTTTCCTTAAGTTTTCACCTCTCTCAGAAAAGAAACCATGTATACATTTCCCACATCTTTTTCCTCTGATCTGTATTGTCATTCAGATGAGTGTTTGTTTATTTTTTTTAGTAAGAAAGCAAAAAAAAAAAAAAAGAACATTCTAGGCCTACAATATAATAGAACCAAAATAATACCTAAGGCTTATTGAACAATTTTTATGTGCCAAGCACTCTGGCAGATTTTTATATATGTAAATTAATTCATTTAATCTTGACATCAACCCTATGAATGGATATTACTATCCCCAGTTTACAGATGAAGAAACAATGGGCCAGAGAAATAAAGTAACTTTGCCAGTTGTTACACAGCTAGAAACCCAGACTTTTAATTATTGCCTACAATGAACAGAGACTTAATGTGCTGTGTGGTTTTTAACTTAAGAATGGGAAAGGAGGCTAGTATGACTTCTTTTTAGGTTGGTGGTTCTCAACTCTGTAGGTCTACAGTCTCTTTTTATGACAAATATTCTGTAGCAGCCCCTTTTTTTCCTGAAATAAAATTTGTAGACAGTATAACTTACCCACACACACGATTTTAAAAATCAGAACAATTTCCTTACTAATATAAGGGAGACATGAAAGGAAACTAATTTGTAATAAAGTTTTTACAAGTTGGGTACAACTATAGTAGAAAATATAATGAAATAGTCAGTTATAACAAATGCTTACAATAAGTTTATATTTAATAATTTTAAGAAGATCAGAAATTAAAAGCATGGGGAAATGGAAGAGCAGAGTGTTCAGGTGAACATTGATGTGAAACATTACTATATCTTTGTAATCTTTTACATAACATTTATTGCTTTGTTAGAAAAATATGTTTTAGGCAAAATAGGTACATTTGTAACTATTCAATTGTGGACAGAGCTATAAAACCTAATTTCAGATTCTCAACTAAATGTTGAAAACTTTGTATCTGACAGTTTGAAATAAGGTTGTAAATGTACATACATATATACTTATGCATAGTCTGTATATATACACACACTCACATGTGAAGGAATGGCATAGCTATAAATGCAGATTAATACACATGTTATATCATGGCAATTCATGCCATATACAACAATGCCCTTGGTAAGTAATCTGAAGTGGTGAATGATGGTGTTCAGTAAAGCTTCAAACAAAGAAATATATAGTATTATTTCAATCTACTCAGTAGTTGCATCGTACAAAATTCAGCATGAGTTAAGCCAGCTCAAAAAAATACTCTGTGTTTATGTATAATTAGATTCCGAACTCAAATAAGTAAAAAAAAAAAACAAAAAACTTTTCAGCTACATACATTTCTAGTAGGACATTCCCAAGTCCTGTGGGACATAGGAGAAATCTTTTTAGAGCAGTGCAGGAACCTAGAATCCTTAAGCTGTGCCTACTTAATGCCATTTGCCTCTCTCAGTCACCCACACTAAAAACATCATCACTAGCCACTTCATGAAGGCAGAGGAACTGCTGCAGAACTAAAATAGAGGGAAATGCCTAGAGAGGTCTGTAGCTTTGTCTTTCACTTGGCCTCATAACTCCATTTTTAAGATGTGAAAATTGAACATAAGGAGGCTGCTGATTAGGAACAAACCTGACCACAGCATCACTGAGCAAGATGATAGGACTCCTGGCAGACTCCAGGCAGCCTGTCCACCCACCAAGAGAAGACCCTGAAGAAATAAATACTGAGATTGAAGTACACTAAAGCAGAATACACAAAGCTGCTATTTTACACTTGAAGGTGGGGGTTAGGGCACAAAGAAGAAACTGAAAATCTGCAGCACATCCCTGCAGTGTAGTATCCCATAGATTAAGGCACTTAAGGAAGTGGCCCTAGTAAGAGGAAGAGTTGTCTGAGCCTTCCATTCCGTATCCCCAGTGATGCTTGGAAATTGCTGACTTGATCCTCCTTTGTGAAGCCCAGAAAGACTGAGGGGTCATTCCCTTCATCCTACCATCTAATTGTCATCCCTTATGTTTGATGTTTACTTGGAGTGCTTAATACAGGAAGTTTCAGAGTCTTAATTTCAAATAACTAATTAGTGAATCAGGCACTGATTCTAGTTTACTGATGGCTGGAGTTGACACCATACTTCAGGAGAAGACAATAGGAAAATTTAAACAAAACTTGGTGCTCATTTACTGCTTAAAAAAAAAAAAACTGAAAATAAATAAAAACATCACAAATTTCCAAAGTGCCCTAGGGATAGTAACTGTGCCCATTGAGAACCACTGTTTTAGATCTTCCTTTGTTTCCTGATGGAAAAATATCTTAATCTGATCTGATTAAATATGCTTAGGCAAAATTTCTTCAGATAACAGATTTGAACAGTAGTCTTGCTGTTCAAAACTCAGAAAAGTGACTATGAGATGATAATTTCAGGGTCTATGCCAGAAGCGGAGAGATTTCTCTCTCTTTGAACCCTTTCCATGAGGTGACAGTTGAGAGAGTGTTGGGCAGGCCAAATTAAGGGCCTCAGGGCCAAGGGCCAGATGATTAACGGGGTCAAAAGGAAAATGCTATACCAAAGTCCTTCTATGTAAGAATAGTAAATTCAGAGCTGTAAAAATGAGTCTAGTAAAGTAGAGCCTGGCCAGAGCCAGGTTTACCCTGCACAGCTCTAGTCCAAGCTGGTGGTCTTGGACCTGACATGAGCCTGGTCCAAAAGGGGGAAGGACAACCAAGAATGTTGGAGTGAAGGCAGCATGTGTCTGTGTTGTGGCAGTATATATATATGTAACATTTTATGTAGCAATCAAAAAATGTCTTAAAATGACAAACCAAAACAATGTCAAATTAAAAATAAATAACCTATGTTTAATTATAGTAATAATAAGTATGTATTTCTTGTCGTAGCTATTTTTTTGAGCATTTATTATTTAGTATGCATTGTACTAACCACTTTACATATAGTTTATCTTGCAATAATTTTATGAAGTAAATAGAACAATATTATTGAGCCCAGTGTACAGGTAAGGAAACTGAGATGCAGAGAGGGTCTTTAAAAGTCAGTCATGAGTAGTATTCATCAAAGAAAGTGATTATTTCTAATTTTAATTTATTAAAATATTTTTCTGGTGTGCAAGTGACATTTATTGATGAGTCCATTTGTGTGCACTATAATTTTGATACGTACATGGCCATGCTATCTTAGAGAATAAATGCAGGCCACTGAATAATCAAGAATACTTACTTTAAATGATGCATTCTTTTTCTTTTATATACAATATTAAATATATTCCAATAATTCTCCAACATTGGTTAATATTTTTTGTATAATAGAAGATCTGTCTCTGAAGTGCAATACAGTTGCATATCTCCTCTGTATAGCTACATGAAAGTTAAATATAAAGGATTCTAATTATTACATAAGAGATAAAATAGTAAAGTAGTAATATTATGAGTTTCAAGTATATTCTGTGATATCAGTGCTGCATTTATTTTTTAGAACTGTTCTTTATTCTCTGTTCCTCTGTCCTTACCCCCAAGAGGGGCTATATCTTTTATAATTTTTAAAATTATTCCTGTGTACTTTATAAGCAGTTATTCCTTTTACCTCTGTTCCACCTATCTTTTTGGGAGTTTGGCATTACAGTGAGTCATAATTGATATTCATAAATTGACATAGAAGAAACCTGTCTTATCACCTTCTGGCCTTGGGTCTTTCCTCACCTCAGAGCTTGTAGCAGGGGAGCATTCTTCACGTGGGGTTGAATGTATCATGCTGAAAATACCTGCAAATTGCCAGGAGAAGGAAAAGGTATCCCAGCGTTTCCGTACTCAGACAACTTGAACTAAAAATAAAAACATGAAGAGGTAGAATTAAGGCCTTTTCTCTTAATGTGCTTGGCTCCCTTTTGTTTGTTTTCTGCCTGAAATTAAGTATTCCCTTGCAAAGAGCTGACTCTGGAATCTCAGGGATTTTTACAGTTGACAGACCAAACTTAAAGTTGAATCACTTGGTGACTGGGAGTGTAGTGGGTGTCAGGGAACAGAATCTACATGTGCCCAGGCCTAACCCAAAGCCAGGTAGAAGTAAGAAAAATAAGAGAGTGGTACTTTGGCTTAATACAAAGATATTTTGTGGGTAAAAATCACAGTTAAAATGAAGCTTTGTCATTTCAAAAATATATAGTTTTAGATACTTGTCACAGGTCACTGGAGGCAAGTCCATTGAATTATAAATATAAAATAAGAGTCACTTATAATCTAAAGCATACTCAGAATTAGCCTTATTAAGCCAGAATTCTGAAAGAGGTGCTTCTTTCCTATTTTGTTTATCTTGGGAGCCTTGAAGTTTCCCTAGTAAGATATCTACTAATTCTTTTAACTGAAGCAAACAATACTGTGAAAGGGTTCTTTAAGATGGCAAAAGGCTATGTGAGGAGTGACTGAGCTCACCCTCCAGAATAAAAACTAACTATGATGTACTCTGAATACCTGTATACCATATTCATATTTATACATAATGAATGTGATGCCAGTCACTGCTTCTCCTAATTAGAGTGAAAAAGCCCTTTATTGCTGTAATTAAAAGGATAATTTTGATTCAGCTGGATCTCTTTTGTGTACACTGAACAGTTACTTCTTCATTAAAGTTAACCATTGTGTTTTAACATGGGTTCCATAACACTTTTTGGGAAACACTATTAAGCTTACCAACAGAAGTAGGAATTAGAAAACACTACTTCTTACTCACTTTATAAGTAATATTATATGAGTTCTATGTCCATATAAAGATACTTAATTTTAAGCTATGATAATAGTTTAAAATGTTTAATATTTTACTCAAGCCTGGCACAGACATGTCAACTGTACATTATAAACAATTAACAGAAATGCTAGCTCTAAACTGCATTTTGAGGGGAAAGGAAGTGGTTTTTTTGTTTTTGTTTTTAAGTGTTGGTAGATCTTCTCATAAGTTTTTCAGTTTCTGTCAGTCAGGGAAACAAGTATCTGATATTTGTTCATACTAAGGGAAAGGACATTCCTCTCAATGAATGGACCCCATTGAACTACTGGATTTGCTAACAGTGTGAGGCAAGTTCCCATCGTAGTATTTTCAGGTCTGTGTCTTAAGTAATTTGCACTCCTTTGCTATGATGGCCCTACCTAAATATTATGGTGCTACAGGACAAGTTCATGGAATATGTATCTCCAGCAAAGAATTGACAATTCTGTTAGCTGCACACATGCAGTAATATCAGACATGATGTCAAGAACTCCCTCTGGCAAACCTACAGTGCAAGGTATGACCACGGTAGTAAAATTGAGTTTAGGATATCTGCACGACAAATGAATATGACAGTAGGAATCTCCATTTCCTCCTGTAGTTTATATGTACATTATTGCTGCAAACTTAGTTCAAAGCTCAAAATAAAGAACAGGAACAATAGCTAAGATTTAATCAGTACTTTCTGTGTACCAGGCATTATACTAAGCACTTTACTTGCATTAATGCATTTAATTTATACACTTACCGCATAGAAGAGATACTGTTATTAACCCTATCTTACATATGAGAAAACAGTGGTTTAGAAAGGTCAAACATTTAGCAAGTGATAATGGCGGGTCAGTAATACTCATGCTTTTACCTACAGCAGTGTAGCAGCTCTGTACTCATTATATTATTTTGTCTAGTCCCAAAATCTAATCTTAAGATTAGAGTTCTAATATGCCTAAATTCTCTTAGAATTGATTTACTAGTTTACATAAAATAGCAAGATATCTACAACTAAATCAATTCTTTTTATTTGGCAAAATTACGCTAGAATTTGCTTGAACTTTGATTTAGAACGTTTAGACTAACCAATATAAGTAACCCAATCTAGAAAATGGTAGAATTAGGAAAGAGTCAAGTAATGGAATTTTTTATCTTGGCTTCTAGCTATTACACAGAACATTTGCTATCTGTGTGAAATAATGACATGATGAGTTTGGTTCTCAATTAATTTCATCTTCAAATTATACTGTTTTATATACAGTTTGTATATATGTATGAACATACTTACATACAGAAATGGAAAAATTATTTTACCTAAGATTCAGAGTCATGTTGCCAGTGTGTTGGCAATACCTACCAAAATTTAAATGATCTAGAATTCTATTTCTAGAAAACATTCTATAGAAATATTAGTACATGTCTCAAAGATGTGAGTAGAATGATGTTTATCACAGCATTGTATGTTATAGTGAAAAATCGGAGACAACTTTAATGCCCAGTAATAATGGAAAGAGTAATTTATTTTCTGCTAATTTATTAGTATGATCTAGTCACACAGTCTTTCAGCCCCTCAAATGCAGTACTTTCCCACTTCAGAGCCTTTGACCGTGGCTCTTCTCTCTCCCTTCTCCCTGTCATACTTCTATCTCTGCTCTTTCCATAGCTGACTTATATAAAGGACCTCATCTTAAATGTCACCTTCCGTGATTCAGAACTATTCTGAAGGAGATAGAAAAATTAGGTTAAGTTGATATTTAGAAATTGGTGAATTTTAGATAAGGTGAGAAGCTAAGAATGATTAGAGATTCAGCGCTGGGATGAGGCTCATGATACAGTGTGGTTGGGGTGGGATGGATACTGACAGTGGGTGAAGGTCAGGAATGGGGTATGTTTTTCAGAAGGCTTGGTAGCTGTGAACTGGAGAAGAGTGGAGGGTAGGGAATATTAGGCATTCAGTGAGGCTCGGTATAGAGTGGAATGAGAGAAACAGGAGTGGAGTTGGTTAGAGATGGGCAGTGTGAGGGAGAATTTATCTCAGGGCAGCATGTGTCCATAGGATGCATTAAAGCCAAAGAACAGTGTGAGATTCTTCAGTGGGGACTGAGCTATGGATTATACGATGGTGAAAGTTCTCAGTTCCTTAGAGAAGCCTTTCCTCTACTATAGTCTGTGGTAGCTATCCCTTTCCCTATTGCTTATCAAACCTAATTACTTTATTTGTTGTGAAGGTTGGGATCATATCTAATTTGTCATAGGAGTCTGTGGTACATTGTTCATTGAAAATTTTAATTTTCAGAATAGTATCAATAGGATAAATTCTATTTTTAAAATAAAATGCTACATATATTTGTGTGTACATATTAAATATATTTGAATTATATATTTTAATGAACTTAGAAAAGTGTCAGCATGTGTACCATGTTTTAGGCACTTCTAAAATCTTTACATAAATTGTATAATTTAATCCTTACTATAGTCTTATATTACTATTATTCCCATTTTAAAGAAGGGAAAACTGAGGCATAATGGTGTTAGGTTAATTGCCTGAGGTCACATAGCTGGTAAAGGTTAGAGCTGGGATGAGCAACACGTGGCTATTTACATTTAAATTTAAATTAACTAAAAGCATATGAAATTAAACATTTGGTTCCTCATTCACACTGTCCACATTTCAAGTGCTTGATAACCATATGTGGCTAGAAGGTATCTTATTTGGGCAGCACAAATACAGTACATTTTCATCAGCACAGAAAATTATAGTAAACATCTGTCTCTAGAGTCACTGTGTAACATTGCTTCCTCTCAAGCCAAGTTGTGGACCAGCTACCCATACTGTGTAATGGATGTAAGGGTGGAAACTTTCAGTTTTTACTTTATATAATTGTATATTATTTGATTATTTTCCACCATTAAACACGTACTATTTTAGGAATTTAAAAAAATTAGTCTTTCTTCAGAAATAGAATAATAAGGAGCAGAGAAAATACTGATAAGGGATATCTACCATTAATTTACTAATCTTAATCTATTGGTGGAAGTTCAAAGAGATAGTTCACGTAGACTTGCTAGCAAATACTAGAATTTACCTTTCATAAAGGTGCACTATAGAGTCATATAATTAACAAAGATATCTCGTGATTCCTCACTGATAGTATTTTCAGAGAAAGGCAGTATTATCAGATAAAGAACGCTTTGTCTGTTTCTACCAGCATTTTCTCAGTCCCATTGGTAGTGAAATCTGTTTTTCCAGGGTGGCATAGTAAGTCAGCTCCCATCACCATTTCTGTCTGCCTTTGTTTTTTTCATTCATTTATTTACTTATGGCTTGGTATAGGAAAGAGAAATGTCTGGGTGAAAATTAGACCACATAAGAACTAAGAGAAAGTGGCTAAGTATTTGCATGTCCTGAGTATTCTCTTTGACTTCCTAAACTTAAGAATTGATAATTTGTATAGCTACTTTAAGATCAGTATCAGTACCTGCTTTTCCTCTTAGCAACTAAGGCATTTTATAAACTTAGCTAAGTGTATAGATTCCAGAAGCATTTCTGAATCACTTTAGATTTTCCTTCAAGTAAAGTAATATATTTTATGTTTAATATGTTTTATGGAAGATGTTTCTGTTTAATAATAATATATAATAAAAAGAGGTTTGAAGATCCACTGAAAACTATGTGATAAGGTCTTTGGCCAGTCCACAGAAACAAATCATCCTGAATTTCAGCTCAAATCTAAAAAAAAAAGGACTCAAATGAACTTACCTGCAAAACAGAAACAGACTCACAGACGTAGAGAATAAATTTATGGTTACCAGCGGGTAAAGGGTGTGGGAAGGGATAAATCAGGAGTTCGAAATTTGCACCTCTTGAGGAGTGATGGAAATGTTAGCTATCTTGATTGTGGTGGTGGTTTCATGGGTGCATACATCTATCAAAATTCATCAAGTTGTACATCTGAAATATGTGTAGTTTACTGTACAGGAACTATACCACAATAAAGGTGTTTTTTAAAAAATCATGGCTTAATTGCCCATTTAATGAACATTTTTTTGAAATTTGAACTCTTACTGTATGTGTAGATAATATGACACATACTAAGAATATGTAAATTAAGAGTTGACACTCCCTGTCTGTACTAAGTGTAGTAGTGGAATTTTATACAAGTTCTAGAGGAAAAGGAATAGTGAGAAAAGTCTAGAAATAGTGAGAAAAGTCTAGGAAAAGTGAACGGAGGAGGTGATGCCAGAGCTGGTCTTTGAAGGCCAAAAGGAATTCCCTAGCAGGGATGTTTGTGTTAGTAGAACCTACCTAAAGTAACTCTAGGTAGAGTTTAATTATTTCTAAGCCTCCATCATTTGCTTGACATACGCTGCTCTTAAAGGTTGACCATCTAATTTCCTCCCCAGTCAGAAAATGTCTTACTGAGAGCTTTTTCTCTCCCTACTACTCTGCTGATAGTTGATTTATTGAAAGCAAATAGTGATGTTTATTGAAACATTAGTCCTTCATCAGGCTACTTTTTATAAACTTTGTATATCCATGTTTATAACTGATAATGTTCTGATGAGAAGGAGGTATAGGCACAGTATAATCAATATCCAAAAATTGAAAGCAAGTAAATCTTTAAAGATTTTCTTTAAATGTTCATTGTTTACATAAATGTTAGAGCTGATGGGTGAATAACTTTAAGAGTTGTATTATTTACTTCCTAAATTCAAAAAATTCTATTAGAATATTTTCTATGTAATCAGCCCAATAACTCTAAAAATCAGAAAATTAGCAAGGATCAGTACTTTATTTCTGTAAATCATCAATGGATTAACAAGTAATATGATAGAAAAATTTTATGCTTCTTGTCTATTGTTTCAATGTAATCATTCCTAATTTTATGTATTAATGAACATTAATATAAGCTATGTTGTAGCGGGGTTTTTTTAAAGTAAAATATATAAATCAAATAAAGAACATTTGCCGTTTGCTTACCCTCATACTTCTATCAAAGGCACATCCTGTCAGGACCAGTTAGTTATCATTTATGCTTTTTTCTGTTGTTCTCTTTGATTGGATCTAGATTTGCCTTTAAGCTGTGTGTATGTTATTCACATTTTCTTCAAAGACTCAAGCTAGAACCAGATGATAAAATGAGTTGTGCTTTCCAGCAGATACATTTACAGTATTCAGCTGTTTGTAGGTGGTTTTGCTGGGCTGTAACAAAATAAAGCCTAAAGCATTATATTAACTGTGCTGTTTATATGGGTGCTAATACACTTTGAATAAAACCCTCAATTACTAAGCATTTTTGAGTCCTGACAAGATAGTCCCATGACATTAATGGTATCTTTATAACCTTTTTAACTTCTTGTTTCTCTGACAGAGCTCTACAATAACAGCAATGGGTTTGCCCTTGGCAAGCAAAAACTCATTTTGAGAGGATAATAGGTATTTACTATTTAGATAGCAGGCAATAAAATTTCTCTGAATGAGATTTTCCTGAGAAACTATAAACTGATTAAATTACTTTCTTTTAATGGACTGGAAAAGCGTGTAATAATAGTTTGTTGAAGCTTCGCATCCAGTGTCTTGCTTCCTTTTTTAGAGACATTGAAGCAGTCTGGTTTTGGTGAATTATTGAGGTTGGTAGAAATTATTCTCTGTGGTATAGTTTATTCTCGATTTTTTCTCTAAGTTAAAATAAAAGTAGGTATTTCTGTGAAATGAGAAGGATGTGCTCCGTAATACCTGTTTACTTCACACTGTAATCAGAAGTAAAACTTATCAGTTGTTTTATGCCTAAAAAATTCCATTTTTAGGAAATATACCCCAACAAGGATGTAAATTTGGAAAACAACTCTGTTTTTCTGGTTGATATTTTTGCTTGACTTATTTAAAATAAATGAAAATCAATAAACTGTTTTATCTGTTGTCGAAAGGCTAAACTTAAAAGTTACTACTTTTTATTAATATTGATTATTATAATATATATGTTTATATTCTTATGAGCAATCTAATAAGAGGTTTGTGTTTGATAATTATTAGTTTGGACCTCATAAAATTCAACATGCCAATCCATGGTATAAACTATAAGAAATTCACACTAGTTTTGATAAAAAAGGAATACTAAAATATACTTTATTATTATAAAACTTGATTAAAAAGCATCTCAAAATTCCACTTAATGTGAATTTTGTCAATAAATATCAACTAAGAAAAATAATTTACATTTCTTGATTTAAAATGTGAAATCTTATATAACATATATTTGGTAACTCATACTCTATAAACATTTTTCTTTAAAGACAAATCCATTATGGTCCTTGGGGGTGACAGTTTGCAGAATATCTTTCAAGGCCATGAATTTTGCACAGAAGTGCATCAAATTCAGTATTTTTATTGGCAGTCAGAATTTCATATTTGTCACTATAATAAAATTGTGATTGAAATGGGACCTTGAATGTCCTGTCCCTATGTGAAGTACTTTGAATTTGAATATCACACAGATCCTAACTTAGAGCACATTCATTTTCTCTTAAGCCTTTGGCACTGACACATCCATCCCTGCCATTGTTTTTCATTCCAGCAAATCTGTGCTGTTGGCACCATTAGGTACAAGGGACACTAGTCTTGATAGTAAAGAAATGAAGAGAGAAACAATATGTCTTCCCCTATGAGTGATCTAATCCAGTTCGCTACTATAAGCTATAAACTACTTCATAATTGAGCTTTTATCAGGTCGACTGTTTTTTCATTTGTGCTTTTTTCTCCCTCACTGCTCAGGGTTATAATAAATAAACATCAGTGAATATTGTGAAATAATGGCTTGCCTAGTTAATTTGCTGAAATTTGTTTTCAACTGACCTGAGAAAAAGTTTTCAGAGAAAATTGAGATTACTTTAAAATGGAAACTTATCCTTTTAAATATACAGTGCTACTTTAATTCTAATAATCCTGAAGTTACTGGTAAGACTGATTTACTGAAATATAGCAAGGATATAATCAATATGTGTTTACATTTTAGTAAGTTATTCTTCATTAAGACCTAAATATAGTTCATTACTTTTTTCAGTTTGTTCAACTTGCTGTCACTCATATTGGGTAACGACTACCCCTTAAATATATAAAAAAAATTTCAATATTTTAATAGCAACTTAGCACAGATTTTATGCTATTGTAATAGTTTTTATGGAGTAAAGAAGTCATTACAGGAAGATAACATTGTGATTATTACTGGTCAATAAACAATTAAACTTTAACCAAACAGGAAAAAAAGTAAATGTTTTCTGCATAAAATGTATCAACTTAAAGCTTATTCTAATTTAAAAATGTAGAGCTAGCAGATTTCTTACAGAGAAGAATTAATTGCTATATGTACCTATCAGTTTTTATGAGAATAGTGAATCTTTAGGTCTTTATTCTTAATAAATCAGAAATTCAAAGAGTTGCTTATTCGGGGGAACCTCCGTTTTCTGGTGTGAATCAGTGCAGTTACCATAATATTTTGTCATTCAACAAAATGCACACAAATATGAATTTTAATTAAATGTATGCTGCAATAATGAACTATATCTACATACAATTTTACACTAGCCCTTATGGACTCCCAAGCCCCCTACCCCCATACCGCTGTTGGTGCCTGTGTTAATTCCCTTAATTTTATGAAATGGTAGACATTTAATACCTGAAATTCTTTTTAATATATAGTGCAGGACTTGACCAACAGAATGCAATTTCATAGCACTGTTTACGGGTACAGAATAGTATTTTTGGCAGTTTCTCTCTTAAACAATTCTTACATTGAATTTTTCTTTCTTTTGAAGAGATTTTCAATTTTAACATGAGGGAACTGGTGTCATGGGTAAGGCTTTTTACATGGAAACAAAGTAGCAGATTGAAGTGGTTTCAGGGCTTTAATCCCTTGGTAAATTAGCCAGCAGGCTTGCCTTTTCATAGACATGCTAAACAACAGGTTGATGCCATTTGGGCATTAGCAAAGAGAACCACCTGAGGGAATAGTGAGTGAATAAGAAGAAATGTAGTATGGGAAGAAGGCATGGCTATTAGCTTTTTCTGGGTTGAGTGGTGAAAGTAATACCCATAAATGAGTCATTGTATCTGATATTTTAGATTTCCCTAGATATGTTCTTCAACTTATGTATTCTCAAAACTCTCAAGTTTACTTTAAAGATGACATTGTATTTTTATTATTATTTAATGCTAAAATTGTACATAAAAACTTAAGTGCCAATAAGTTTACAAATATTTACATGTTATAAAATTATACTTTCTCTTTTTTGAGAAGAGATTGAATTCTTTCAGATTTGTTTGCATATTGCTATTCTTAGTCAAGTAGAAGACAACATTTGGAAATGTGAATGTGTAGAGTTAATAGGATTTTAAATATTTAAATAATCTTGCCTATTTGGAAACTATACACAAATGGTCATAAGCTATTATAAAATTATTTTCTTGAAACGTTTTCACAATTTTCCAAACTAATTACCTGAGAGAAATGAACTATTTGCCACACTGCATTATATATGTTAAGCAGTATATTTTAAAATACCTTAAAGAATAAGTCACCCGCACAGTTAACAACACTTAATAGGAAAAATTATTTATTTAGACTTTAATCAAGGAATGTAACTTCATGTAAATGAAATTAATCTAAGGAAGAGTAAATTATAAAATTATTCATTTCGCATATTATTTAACATTCCTAAGCTAATTGGTACCTTGGTATTGATAAATACTAGAATAATACATCATGAAGAAAATTGATAAAGGAATAAAATCATTAAAATAACCTGGTACCCTATGAGGCCCTTTCTCTAGGCTTTTAATTTTTCATTTAGAATAGGGGATTTTAAGGATCAATATGAAGATCTGTTGATAATATTATATTTAATTAGAGTAATCAAAAACCATGCTCAGAGCATGACACCTGCCAGGGAGAGCTTCAAAAAGATAGTAAGCAGCATGCGTTAGAATCGTCTCTTTTGCTTGTCCATGACCACTAATCTAGCAGAAGTCCCAAATGGGGCAGCTAGTCAGCTATTTTATTGACTTTGATCTGGTTTGGGGGGCAGTTTATTTTCCCATAATGCCATTGATCAATGATTTCCTTTCAGCAGTGATGTAATTAAAGGGCTTTAGTCGGCTTCTGCTGTGTTGCCTTGAAATTTATTATTCCGGAGATTTAAAGAAGATCGATAGGGTGCAGTGGCCCGATGTTTAGACCCGAGTAGGAGGACCCTACTGAGAGTATAAGGCATGCAGAAACAAGGCTTCAGGACACAAACAAGATGTTTACCTGGGACCTTGAGCTGACCTATTCACAACAGATCCTGTATAACCAGTAGCATTTTGGTACCTATTTTTATCACAGCCTCAAAACTACTTTGTCCTCTTTGTTATTGATTTTTAGAGTTTGTTTTAAAGCAATTGAAATCAAATATTCCTGTTGTCAAAGGAAAAATTAAAATTTAAACATATTTGCCAGAAATTCAGATTTCAAATGCCTTCATCATGAAATAAGGGTAGAACATGGTTAATTCTAGGAATATGGATATCTTTAATAACTCACTGAGATCTATTAAAAAGTATGCCATTAATTTGCTTTATTTGATAACTAATTTAAACACAAATATTTTTTTTTTTGCAAGGATAGAAATGTACGTGCAATGACCAATGTTCCTAAGTGATCAAAATACCACATTTGGGTAATGAACTCATAGTACATGACCTACCACTAACTAGGAATTAATAATTGCCTTATAATTTACATTATTTGATAGATAAGTAAAATCAATTCAGAGTCTTTATAATATGTAAACTGTACATACTGGGCTTCTTATAACTGTGTTTTAATGAACTCAAAATAAGTTGAAAATTAAAAGGGCAGGCTAAAGTTCCTCAGACTATTTTCTGTGTTAATAGGAGTTCTGTTTAAAACATTTTTTTCACCAAGTGTGTTTGAAAATCCTACATACTTCTTTTAGAGAATCTCAATGTACTTTAGCATTCAGATTTTAAGATATCCTGAAGTAATCCTTTTTAACTTTGCTTAAACACAACATCTTTCAGTCTTACTCACCCCGTGCCACAGATTTTGTGGAGGCCCAGTTTAAAAAATGCAAGAGATAGTGAAAACAGCCCGAATAGGACAAAAGACAGATGTCCTGAATTCTAATCATGGCTTTGCTTTTCATTGTCCATGTGATTTTCACCAGTTTATAATCACTCTGTGTCTCAGCTTTCTTATCTGTGGAATGAGATTTTGTCAGAGAGGTTGGCCAGGGCAGGATACACAGCATCCCGAAGAGCTTTTTCAAAACAGGCATTCCATCAGACCCTCTTTCTCCATGCTAAGACTGCCTGTAGATGCTTTGATCAACTGGTTAATTGTGCCAGTATTAAAACCTACTTTCTCAACCTTCCAATTTATTTATTGAACTGTCACTTTTAGGGACTTTCAGTCATCAAAGGCATATTGAAAATACAGCAGTTATACTTAGAAATCAGAGTAAACATAAGCACAATTTATTACGTTGCTAAATTTAGCCAACACCGGCAGACTGAGCAAACAGAAGTGGTAATGCAGATACAGTGTCATTTGCTATCTTGATAAAACAATAATTCATAAACATTACTAAGACCACATGGCATAGTTAACTAATAAGCAGAGGCAAATAACCATAGCAGGAAAAAAAAAGAGCAAATTAGACATTTTGTGTACGTTTCAATTATCGCCAATACTTACTTACAGTGAATTAAGATTTCTTGGCATCTTTCAGGAGCACTAATGACTCACTAAAAAATGGGGCATTTGAATTCAGTATATGCAAGGTGAAAGGAGCTAGAGGGATACAGAGAATCATAATCCCTACCTCCTGGAGCTTAGAGGCCAGAGGAAAGTACTATCATAGAAGGCAGAAGAAATGAGCGACAAATAAAGGTATCCATGAAACTTGCTAGAGGCAGAGTTGAAGGTGGAGGGAGATAATGTTTTGTTGTGTTTTATTTATTTTCTTTCATAATTTATTTGCTTTATTTTTCTTCATAGCCCTCATGACTCTCTAACATATTTTATACTTGATTGGTGGCTTATCATCAGGCTTCCCTACTAGAAAGTCAGCTCTGCAGAGGCAGGAATTTTTGCCTGTTTGTTCAGCAACATCTCCCCCATCCTATAGGAGTGACTAGCACGTGGTAGGTACTCATAAAAGTTTTGCTTATGAATTTGCTAGTATATAGATTATAAAAATGACAACATAAGAGAGATAAAGCCAACTAGATAGTATCATTTTAAAGGGTAGAGGAAGCATAGGATAACAAACAGGGTTGAAGGAGGATGAACTTCATTTTGGATATTGTTTGACTATTGCATAAAAGTATGAATTTTACATAACCAGTATTTAGAAAATAAATTGTCAGTTATTTTCCATATGTGACCATTATACTAACAAAGACTCTTTCACACTTACACTATATTGAGAGGATAGACTCATTAACCAGATAATTATCCTTTATGCTAGTCACTGCTATTGTTCAGTCTTAATCCATGAATAAACTCCTTCTTAATCTAAGTCTTATGTGTTCCTTGAGGAATGCACCTGTGCTTACATTTTTCCGTCTGTATTTTCATCTTAAGTGATCTCATCCATTCCCAGGACTTCAGATATCATCTGTGTGCAACAATTTCTAAATTCCAACCCTCTCTTCTAAAATGCAGGCTTACATATCTAACTGCCTGTGTCATCTCTACTTAAATGTCGAACAGGCAAGATTGTGGTGAATTCTTTTATCTTCCTGCCCCCATCCTCATCCTGTTCCTCTTTCATTGTCCTTCCATTATATCTTTGCAGTTGCTCAAAACATCAGTTTGGCAAGTTCCTCACCTGCCACCTCTATTCTGTTAGCATGCTCTGTTGCCATCTAAAATACATTTTAATCTTTCCACCAGTCTCATTCGTCTACCCATCATCATTTCTTGCCTTGACCACTGCAGTAGCCTTCTAACTTATCTCTCCCCAGTTTTGTCCCTTATAATCTATCCCATAACATCCAAAATGATCTTAAACTATGAACTGGAACCTGTCATTTCCCTGCAGGAAAAAAAAAATCTCTCAGTGGCTTCCATTTGCCTCTAGGATAAAATTTCAGAATTCATATTTCAGAGATATGGCTACAAGTTATTCCATGATTTGCCCAAGTCTACTTCTCCAGCCTTACCTTAGACTACTACTCCTTACTAAAGTCTAACTAAGCTGGCCTGCTTTTTATTCCTCTGTTTGCATGCTTTTCCATCCCTCCTCTCTTTCAGATTAATTATTATTATTAAAGTTTCAGCTTGAATTTTCTATCTCAGTGAAGCCTTCCTGACACCTATCACTAGTGTCTTTTGAAACATTGTGAACTTATACTTCATAGCAATCAATCAGTTTTTAATTGAATGTGATGTTCCTACTTATTTGTTTGACCTTTCTCAGACTTTTAGAGAGTCAGACTGTGTCTCTTTTGTATACTATGTCCTCAACACCTAGCATAGTTCCTAGTGTATAGAAGGTGCCCAGTAAGAATCTGTCTATCTGTCTTTTAAAAATCATTTCTCTCGTCTAGATTTTCAGCTATACAGCACTTTGCAGTTCTTAGGATTTTTCTCTTTGATCTTTTGTAGTGTGAAATATAGAGAAAAGCATGTAAGTGTGAAGATGACCAAATTATAAAGCAAATACCTGTGTTTCACCACCCAGATCAAGAAGCAGCACTTTGCATGTACCTCAGAATCCCCACTTTCTCCTTCCTGTCGTAACTACCACCTTTACCCTCTGTGATGGTAATAATTCCTTGGCTTTTTAAAATAGTTTTACCACCTTAGTATATAATGCTAAGCACTACAGGTAAATTTTCCCAGTTTTGAACTGGAATCATATACTGAATTCTCTTGGGTCTTTGTTTTCTCAGCATTGTTCTCAAGATTCATCTGTTTGCATGTAGCTGTACAGTATTGATTTTGTGCTGTATAATATTTCATTTTTTTTTTTACCCTTTTTGCTGTTGAAGGACTTTTGTTGTCTCTAATCTGCAACTAATATGAACAAGGCTGCTCTAAACATTCTTGTAAAAGTTGATATCCTGGTTCACTTGTACATGATCTTCTCTAAACTCCACACCTAAGAGTGGAATTACTGTCCTATGGGGTGTGTGTAATTTCAGATTTACGAGATGGTGTGAAACTTTTCCAAAGTGCTTTTATGAATTTCTTTTCTCAGCGGTAGTGTATGAGTTCCCATTGTTCTACCTTCTCACCGATACTTGGTATTGTTAGAGTTTTTTATTTTAGCCAAACTTAAATCATTTTACTTTTAATTTCCATTTCTCTGATTACCAGAAAGGTTTAGTAGCTTTTCATTTATTTGTCAGCCACATGAATTTCTTATTTTATGAAGTGTGTAACTCACTTTCCTATTGTTATGTGTCTTTTCTTAGTGATTCGAAGAAATTCTTGATATATTCTAGATATGAGTTATTTGATTACACTTAATAAATATTTATTGGTGACTGAACATAACTATTCCCAACCCACTTACCTCTGCCTCCTCATTCACTGGAGTTAAGGGTTATATATTTAAGATATGAACCAGTATCAGTGTTCATTCTGCTTTCAGTTGTGAGACATTGTTTAATATCTTTATTATCTGCCATTTTAATTCTAAAGATCATTCAAGATGATAGCTAAACTTTTACAAGATCTTTCTCATGTTTATAGGGAAAAAAAAACCCTTGATTTCCAGCTTGCCTAAAGAGTTACAAAGTTTTTCTTTTTGAAATGAGAAAAATAAGGAGGGAGTGAGAATCATAATGTATGTGATTCAAATGCTTTTGAATTTATCTGATGATTCTTGGTCCTATTCATGTAACTGTGATGAGGTCTACTAGAACTATAAAATATAAGTGGTTCCAATCATTATTTCAGAGCCATTGATTTTGGTTCTTTTCTTGGCTAAATTTTTCTGATTTAAGAATCACTTCAGGTGTCATCTTCTCCTGGAAGTCTTAGTTATCCTCCACCAGACTGAATTAGTTCTGTATTCCCTTTGCATATCTGTATTAGAGATCTTAACTACTACACTGTTAATAAAAATGGATTTTCTAGTCTGCCTCCTCTGTTGGACTTTGTTACTTAGAACTTCCATAGGTCATCTCTCTCTATCTTCACCACCTAGAACAATGCATAAAATAAGTCTTCTCTAATAAATAAATAAGGTAATGGGGATAGGGAGGCCTTATCCCCCTTGGTACTATTCTCTCCAATAAATCATTCCCTTAAAGAATTAAGTTAAAAGTTTACTAATCTTCGTTACTGAGCTGGAAGATCAATTATACAGGAACATTTTTATAATTGACAGCTTTTACAGTTAATTTCTCTCTAATTTTCATTTAAAAACTATCCTTAAATTTTTTCTTGTTTAGACTTTCTGGTATTTGATCATGTTAAACAAAAAAAAGCAGATTGCAAATTTTGGGGGGTGTTTATCACTTTCTCGCAAGCAAATCCCTTCTCTAAGAAGTATTAACTTAGTTCTTCAATAGGTGGGATAAAATGAAATTTTGGTCAGGTTTAACCCCTGAACGTCCCTTTAGGAATACAAATGAATCTTCTGTAAACACATTGAATAGAAGTTCTGTTAGGTGTCATTCATGATTTCATTGTCAGTTAAAAGTATCCTCCGTAGTCCCTATATTTGCTTCTAGACAAATAATGAATCTTTCTCATTGTGTTTCCTAGAAGACAGTGTGAGGCAGGCAAGCAGGGAATATATCAACTGTCTCTCTTACTGTCATCTCTTTTCTTTTAATTTATACCTCTATGACCTGCTTCCTGTTTGCAAAGAGATAGGGTTTGAGAAATAGTCAAGTTTTGTTTTATTCTATTATTTAATTCATTCTTTTTGTTTTTTTGATGAAATGATCTAGCTTGAAAGAGCCTACTGTGTATTTGAAAGCTATTGTTTTCATAGACTATGAAAAATGCTTTTTCAATCATGTGTCCTGCTACTTTTTGCCTTTTGCAGAATGTAGTGGGTTTGGTTTGAGGCTCTGGAGGCAGACTGCCTCTTTTAGTTTTGGCTCTATCATTTACTAGCTAAGTGACTTTGGGTAATTACTAAACTTTCCCCACTGGTAAAAAAAATGGGATATTAATACTGAGAATTAAATAAGTTAATATATGTAAAACACTTAGAGTAATTGCCAATACATGATAACTCAGTAAATATTGGCTTTTGTTTATAACTATGTTATCAGTGTTATGTAAGTTGATTGAACCAGAACTCACTGTAGAAAGAGAACAAAAACTATTGGTTTTTTTATCTCAGAACAATTTTACATCTTTGCTTCTTCAACAAGATGAAGAGCCCGATAAAAGTAATATTTTGAGTTATATTAAAACAAATTATTATAATTAGTTCACTGAAGGCTTCATTAATATAATATTTGACTTCAAAATACATAATTTGCATAGATTTGCACTGATTAACTATTCCTAAGTTGCTTTTGCCTTATTAGATTTTTAATTACCCTTTGATTTTAAAGTTTTATGGGATTTCAGATGTGATATACCTAAACGTTTCCTTTATTGTTTCACAAACTTTTCTGAGTGTTCAGAACATATGGCCGTATCTTTTATCCCAAAGATTATTTAGTCATTTCATACTTTGAATTACCATCCTATTGATATTTTATATAGAATGATTTCCTTTATTTACTTTCTAGTTTCCTTTTTTCTCTTTTTCTTTTATCTTTCTTTTTGTGTACCTCTCAACTATTTTGATAGTTTCCATTTGTGTCAGTTTTTTTAATTTTTACTTTTTTATGGAAGTATACTTGATTTACAATATTGTGTTAGTTTCAGGTAATACAGCAAAATGATTCAGTTGTATGTGTACTTTTCAGATTATTTTCCATTGTAGGTTATTACAAGGTATTGAATATAGTTTGCTGTGCTATGCAATAAATCCTTGTTGCTTATGTGTTTTATGTATAGTAGTTTATATCAGTTAATCCCATACTCCTAACTTTTCTCTCCCCACCCTCTCTTTCCCCTTTGATAACCGTAGGTTTGTTTTCTATGTCCATGAGTCTGTTTCTGTTCTGTATATAGACTCATTTGTATTATTTTTCACATTCCACATATAAATGATGCCATATAATATTTATCTTTCTCTGTCTGACTTATTGCACTTAGTGTGATAATCTCTAGGTCCAGCCATGTTGCTGCAAATGACATTTTATCCTTTTTATGAGTGAGTAGTATTCCATTGTGTGTGTGTGTGTGTGTGTGTGTGTGTGTGTGTGTGATCTTCTGAAGACATCCATCTGTTGATGAACACTTGGGATGTTTTCATGTCTTGGCTATTGAAAGTAGTGTTACTATGAACATTGGGGTGCATATCTTTTTGAGTTAGATTTTTGACTTTTCTGGATATATGCCCAGGAGTGGGATTGTTGGATCATACAATAGCTCTATTTTTAGGTTTTTAAGGAACTTCCATGTTGTTTTCAATAGGGGCTGCACCAAATTACATTGCCACCAACAATGTAGGAGGGTTTCCTTTTCTCCACATCCTCTCTAGCACTTACTATTTGTAGACTTTTTGATGACAGCCATTCTGACTGGCATGAGGTGATACCGCACTGTGGTTTTGATTTGCATTTCTCTTTGATTAGCAGTATTGGGGATCTTTTCATGTACTTTTTGGCCAACTGTTTGTCTTCTTTGGAGAGATGTCTGTTTAGGTCTTCTGCCCATTTTTTTTTGATAGGGTTGTTTAGTTTTTTTTTATTTTGGGTTGTATGTTTGTATGTTTTGGGTATTAACGCCTTGTTGGTAGCATTGTTACTGAATATTTTCTCCCGTTCCATAGGTTGTCTTCATTTTGTTGGTGGTTTCCTTTGCTGTGCAAAAGCTTGTAAGTTTGATTAGGTCCCATTTGTTTATTTTTGCTTAATACATGGCCCCCAAGTTCTTTGGCAGTTCTCCCTTTGAGGAGTTGAGTCTGTGTCCTCCCCCTTTAAATCTGGGCTTTGTGACTCCTTGACCATTAGAATACAGCTAAGAGATACTCTACCAGTTTCTAGGTGTGGGCTTTCAGAAACCGGCAGCTTCCACTTCCTGTCTCATGGGATATTTGCTTATGGAGACCAGCCTCCATGCTGTAAGGAAGCCAAACAGACTTCTGGAGGGGCCACATATAAGTGTTCTGACTGAAAAGTCCAACTGAATTCCTAATCCATAGCCAGCAATAACCACAGGCATGAGTGAGCAAGCCTTCAGAGAAATTCAGCCCACCAGCCATCAAGTCCATCCCAGCCTTTGTGTTGCCCCATTTGATGCTACATGGTGTGGAGCTACTCTGCCTGAACCTTGCCAAGGGGCAAATTTGTAAGCAAAGTTAATGACTGTGATTGTTTGAAGCATTTGACCGTGGAAGTCATCTGGTATTTTCTGCACAGGAATAAACTCTTTAGAATATTCATGAAAAAAATGTAAGCTCTATAATAGGTATAAGTAAAACAAAAAGAATAATTTCATTCTTCTTTCCATCTCTTTGAATATGTATATATATGTTATTTCTTATACTTTCACTGACTATAATAACTGCCACTTTTCTTAGCATCTTCATCATTATTATTGTCTTATTTCGTGTAGAACAGAGATGGCAAATATGGATCCTCACTCATTTAGGCTGCATGTATAACATAGTGCTGGTTGATCAGTGTACTTTTTCATGCTGAGTCCAGATATAACTTCAGAATTCTCAATACAGTACTTCATACTGTTAGTACTAGTGCCATTGAAATGGTCATATGAGATGAGACTTACAGTTTATAAAATATTTTGTAAATCCTTCTAAATTTTACATATAATATCATCATCATGGATAATTCTCTCCCTTCCCAACTTGGCCCCCCAAACTCACAAAGCTACCTTGATGCCACAGTCTCTCTGCTTATTTGAAGGCATTTCTTTTATTTTTGAGAGGTCTCTGCTTCACTTACAAATTTTTTTCCTTTTTCATTTTTTAGCCTCTCGTGTAGCCTTTTTTCCTGTATTCAGTCAAAATTTACCTACCTCTGTGGAAAAATATTACTCTGAGATTTCCCTAAGGGGACAGTATGGTAAGTGGGAAAAACTATTACAATTTTCTATGAAACAGTTTCACTTTGGGAAAAAAATATGAGCAGTAAGTACATGACTGATGAGGTTATTTGCAAAATTTTCTAGTACATCTGAGAGAATGATTATGTAAGGGAACTTAAATTGGTTGAGGCCATGCTGTGTCCCTGGTGCTGGACAGCTTATATACTTTGACTCATTTGATCATCAGAATACACCTACAGGGAGAATATTACTATCTAAATTTTTCCATTTATATAGATTTATTAATCATTTGTTCTTATTCATCTATTAATTTATTCTTCTATAAATTATTTGAAAGATTCTATAACAAAGTAATAAAATGGTGATGTGTTAATTTTTAAAAATCACAAAAAGGAAAGATATACATTAATCAGTTAAGAGCAGGAGAAAAATAGAGCAAAATTCACCCATCAAAAGATTGCCTTATAGAGTTGCTGTCGCTTGTTCTAGGTTTTCTGACAACTAAAGCCAAAAGCAGATTATCAAAGAAAACTAAGTTTCACTGCAAAGCTTTCCCTAAAAGGGAATTCTCACATGGGGCTTCATGTGAGAAAAATCCTTCATGTCAAGGATTTTTTTTTTTTTGTTAAATGAAATATTATAAACATTCAAGTGCTATTTTATGTGATTATTATTGTCTTAGTATCATCATTATTACTGTGTGATACCGTACATAATGTCCTCAATATCATAATTACAAGAAATGAAATAGAATGTTTCACGTACCTCTCAGTCTTAATGTCTATCGATAAAAGCCACCAAAAAGCACCATAGTGAAATTTAGCTTGTTAGGAAAATATGATCCAAGAATATAGTATTCTGATGGATCTGTGTGAGTCTAATTAAAACACAGTATATATGGAGAAACAAAGAGAATGCCTGTTTTATAATAATTCTTCCTATGTGAGCTTTCTTTTAACCAGGCTCTTAAACTAGCTGAGTAGGAGTTCTTTCGATCTTCTCTGCTCTTAGAAAGGTCTGAAGTGTAAATACTCTATGTGGTTGATTCAGGGGGTGGATTCTTCAACTTTAGAGATAAAACAAACAAGTGATAGGTTGACATTCTTTTATGGAAATCCAGGAACCTAAAGAGTACTCCTACCTAGATAGCCTCTTACCTCCACAGGAAGATAGACCAAGAAGGGGATACTTTAGGAAAGCCCAGAGTTTCTCTCTAGTATCGATGCTGCATCCACCTCAGGATGAGAACATATGAACAAAATAGTTCCCAATTTTTTACAGCCTTGAGCAGAGCAGAAATTTCCATATCATTTCATACTTCATCTTACTAATTTCCCAGTCCTAAAAAATTCTCAGTAGTGTTGCCATCAAACATCAAACTTGAGAAAGCTTCCCAGAAAAAGTGACTAAGATTAATTTGTTCGTTTGATTAAAAATTTGAGATTAAGTAAAGTACCAAGTGATACTTTTCTGCCATCAAAACTGTTCAAAGCCTCTGTTCTCACCAACCAGTTTATTGGAATTAATTCCAAGCAAGTTATCTCACTTAGATAGACTCAAAATATGGTTTACTCTATCTTTAAAACACCCAATTCAAGTTTTAAAGCAAGTGAGCTTTATAAGGCAACATTACTAAGTGCTAGTAAGAAAGGGGTTTAGGATTTTTGACAGTCAGGACTGTTTTTCCAGCACTAAAAAGCTGAAAGCAAAGTAAGCATTGTAGATATCAACTAGAGTCTATGCCATGATTTTTTAATGGCAACTAAAAGTAAGGTTTACCTTGAAAATATTTAACATGAAACTTTTAAATTTTGCTAATTACCTGGTTCGGAAAAGTCCACTATTAAGTACCCAATTGAATTTGCCACATTTTAATGAGTATCATTACAAATATATTTGAATTGTGTCAATTACATTTCTATCAAATTTTAGCAAGTGTTGAAATTAATTATAATTAATATAGTCATAGGAGGAGTAAGTGAAACATTTAATATGTAAACTTTTATAAAGATTTATCATGAAGTTATTGTGAGATGCAAGGACCCTACTGATTAGTACTTATTGCTATGACTTTGTGTATCTCCTTATCAATTTTTTTTCATCAGATGGAAGAATTGATATTCTGGCTCTCAGATGTGGTCTTAGGATCACAACACAATGCACAAGTGGACAATGGCCAGTTATGGAAATCATTTAAGCAAATAATTCTTTACTATCTTTAGTGACAGTTTTTTTGTAACTAACTAAAAACTTGAGTTCTGTTTTTGTTAATGATTTTTATTCTTCTAAGAGAGGTGAAGAGAGTGTGCCCTGAGGTATAGTACTGATCCACTTTGAGTAATCTCAAAGTTAAGTAAGTAGGTCACTTAACCCCGTGACCAGAAAGTCAACAGAAGTTATTTTCCAACTTGAAAATCGTGTGATTTGTGCTATTTATTTCCTAAAAGATTTGAAACAATGACACTTACAGTTTGGATTTGTGCCTGCTTCATATTTAGGCTGAGCAGGTAATGATGCCCATCCCTTTGTGCTACCTTTATAGATTTGAAGATATAACACTTTGTTGTAGCATACAGCTCCCCACAAAATAGACTTATGTCTTCTAAAACCCAAAGATAAAATAGAATCATATAATAGACGCTTTAAATCTGGCACAGAAGAGACTAATGCAGCACACTAAAAGTTTAGCCCTTTATACTAGCAACGAGTTTTACTGTAACTTTTAACAATCCTTTGAAATAGGTCAAGGTTGTTCTCTAATGCAGATACACACACGCACTTTTATTCTTTCTCATTTTCTCCTGTACCTTCCTCTGCCCCTCCATCTCTCCCTCCTTTCCTTCTCATAGGCAAGACCCAAAAAGCCTCATCTTACAAAAGGAAAGTGTTTTGGCATGTGTGCTCCGCATGCAGCACAATCAGTTACATGTTACGTCAACAAATGTCATTATCTCATGTATGCCAGGCATTGTGCTAGGCACTGGGGGGTAAGGTAAGCAAAATTAACCTGAACTCTGTCCTCCATTTAGGTTAAGTGGTGACACACCCTTTATGAATATGGAAACAAATTTGGCTGAGAATACTGAAGATCATGAAAAGATTTAAAATGATTTGTCTGAGACTCAGTAAATTCACCAAGCAGATCAGAATCTGTCAGGATCCTACAACTCTCTGGTAATCTAAGGAACTATGAACATTTGTGATTAGCAATGTGGAAAGATTACTGTTCTGAGAGTAATAACGTCTTGGTTCTTGGACTGGCTCTGCCACTAATTAGCTGTGTCACTTTGAACTAGTCACTTAACATGTCTGGGCCTCAATTTTTCTTATCTGTAAAAATGAGAGAAATGAGCTAAGTGTTCTCTAAGACCCTTTTCAAATCTTAAGAGTTTATGATTATCCAAATGTACAAAGCCAATCTAAATGAAATTCCTAGTTTTCTTAAAGATATAACATTTTATATATATACACACACACACACACACACATACACATATAAAGTAATAGCTTTTCTGTATACTTGTCATTATGGATAAACTATAATAAAAAATCTAATTCATGTAGCAATAAAAGTATAAAATAACTAAGTAGATTTCACTGGTAATTAAAAATATTTTACTGAGCATTTACTTTGTGCAAACAACACTATTAAATGCTAGGAGACAGTCAAGGAGCCTGCCTTCATGGACTTAAGTTCTGGTGGGGAAAGCAAACAGAAGATAGTTATTTGTACAATTAATAAGTTGATAATAATTTTTATAAATGCAGTGAAAGAAAAAACTAGACTTATTAGCATCTCACAGCCAGGGCTAAAAAATTCATTTATCTTTCTTTCCTTCATTCAACAACAATTTAAGTGCAGTTTGCCTTGGACTGAGGATGGTTTTCTCAGGATATGAGGTTTTCAGTGTTAAAACTAGGAAAGTCCCAGGCAAACTAGGACATTGATCACACTAAGGCCATGGTATATTTTAAAAAGAAAGAAGACAAGTGTGGATGGACTCATAAGGAATAAGTTGATTGAGAATAGCTTGAAAGAAGCTGATAAGGTAGGCAAAGGATAGATGATTTATGGCCTTATAAACCAGGTTAATGTTTAGGGTTTTGCTTTTTTCCCCTTAGTGGAAAGCCATTGTAGGGCATGGCATGATTACAATTCATTCTTAGAAAATCCCCCTGCCTGTAGTAAGAATGGCAGATTTGGTGGTGATGGTATAGGCTGTGGTGGTAGTGATGATAAGGTTATCACAAAACTAGTTTTAGAAAGATTAGTAAAGTTATTGCTGTCATTAAAGTAAAAGATGATGAAGGGCTTAGGGTAATGGCAATAAAGATGGGGAAAAGTAGACAGATTTAAATATATGATATATTAGAGGTAGAATTGATAAAATCTAGAATTAATGATTGTGAGAAGGTCGGGTAATGATAGAGTAATTGGCACCTAGAGAATTTGAGATAATAGAATATTCCTAAAGAAGTGTTGAGGGGATGAAGTGACCTCAGGCTATTGAAAAGACTGCATAAGACATATGGGAACATTGCCTTAAAAATGTAGCAGAAAGTTGACTCTTGAAATATAGTATCACAAAAGAATAAGAAAATGTTAAACTGCATTTACTATGTGCTATCACTAAAATACATGGAAAACATATGCTATCTGAAATAAGAGGAAAAGAAGAAAAAAAAAGGAAAAGGAAAATGGAGACAGACCAGCATGATGATAACCGCATGTCATTTAGAGCTTGAAAGTTTGCCTTCAGATCCAGGCTTCACCATACTACTTATCAACACTAGGATTTTAGTTTGCTGTTTAGTTTTGTAGAATCATAAGGTTCTTCATAAATAATAAAGAAAAACTAAAATGATGCCAAAATTTACAAAAAGAGTATAAAACTGCAAAAAGAAAAATACAGATTAATGTCTATAATACAGGTTTAAAAGCCCTAATAAAAACTACAAAGAATAAATCAACGCATGACAGCTACAAATTTTCAGCGATTTGAAAAAAAGTAAAGTCATATCCTAACTCCACACCATAGAAAGTAAATAAATAAGGGTGAGGCCCTAATCCAAAAGGACTCGGTGTCCTTATAAGAAGAGAGACACCAGGGATGTGTGTGCACAGAGGATAGGCCATGTGAGGACATCGCAAGAAGGTGGCCTTCTTCAAGCCAAGGGGAGAAACCTCAGGAGAAACTAACAGTGCTGGCACCTTAAATTCCAGCCTCCAGAACTGTTGAGAAAATAAATGCCTGTTGTTTAAGCACCCCGGCCCCCATAGAATAAACTATAAAATAAATTAAAATGATTCAAGAGAGAAAACAAGGTATATAAACCATAACATAATAACAGAATAGGATGAAAAATGTATAGGCAAATTATTGGTTCTAGATTTGAAAACAACTTGCTCAGCTGACCATCAGGAACCATACATGGCAGAGTGTGTAAGTCATTTCTCAAAATTTTCTTAAACAGAAGAACTCAAAAGGTAAGTTATTAAAAGAAAAAAATTGTGTTTTTGCTGTGTGGTTCATACATTGTTAAACATTTTTCCCCAGCTACCCATCCCCAATCTTAGAATAGAGGAAGCATTTCTTTATTTTTTTTGGAGGAAGCATTTCTGATGGGGTGTATGTTTGTGTGTGTGTGTGTGTGTGTGTGTGTGTGTGTGTGTGTTTGGTTTTCATCAGAATTTTTTTAATGTATATAAACTAAACCAGGAGATGTTTTCATTTTTTAATATAGAATTTTAAAGCTCCATTCAAAAATCATATTGTAGAGCAGATTGTCAAAAGTAGTTGAGACAACTTTGACTTTGAAGGAGAAAGAGGAAGAGGAAGGGTGAGGATTTATCCTACCAAATAAGATTCTGTATAAAAGTTAAAATAGTGTCATCAGTGGAAAGGAATAGAGAGCCCAGAATCATCTCCACACCCATATGAGAACTTGCTATTACATATAAATGAGGGAAGGATTTTTTAATATATATATAATAGTATTGAAAGAATTTATTATTCATATGGAAATTTCAGAAAGCTTAAATGTAAAAAATGAAATTTTAAAACTTACAGAAGAAAATGGAGATTAGATTTGCAATCTACGTATAGGGAAGGATTGTTAAATAAAATATGGTATTTAAATATATAAATTTTAAAATACAGTAAAATTAGACATCTCTGGTAAAGGCACAATATAGTGAAAAGATTTGAGCTACACTGGGATAACATATGCAATGTGTGGATCTGACAAATGGTTAACATATACAATATATAGAGTAGCCTTTCAAATCCTATAAATCAGTAAGAAAAAGAAAAACAATCTTACAGTAATACAGGCTGAGGATAGAAGTTCTGAGGAGAGTAAACCCTAGTGGCCAATTTTTGAAGAGACAGTCTCTCTACAAATCAGAGAAATGCATCTATTAAAAAAAAGAGAATGTCATTTCAGACCAATAGTTTGTCAAAAATTAAGAAATCTGACAATACTAGATGACAGCAAGAATATAGGGAAATAGACTTGGTGAAATACTAACATCTGTTAATTTGAATGGTATTATAGTATTCTCTGTATTTTAATCAGTTTGAAATATTTCATTACTTACTAATTTTCTAACTAAAATGTCCGGTGAATTTAGTGATAGTCAATGAAGAGCAATTTGGTTGACTGATAAAGTTAGAAGCCATATTGGAATGGACGAGAGAATGAATGGGTGTTGAAGGAGTGAGACAGAGTTAGACAACTTCCTCAAATATTTGTGTCTAAAGAGAAGAGTTGAAGAGGAAAGGGGACTAAAATGAAAGGTCACAAGCTAGATGAATAGCTATTAAACTTTACGGAAACACAAAAATGATTTAAATAAATGAAAACACATACTGTACTTTTAGATGGGAAAATTCAATATTGTGGAGATTTCCATTTTCTCCAAAGTAATGCATTACTTTAGCACAGTTATTCAAAATCCCAACAGGATTGTGTGTTTATTTGTAGTTTTGGTTTTGGGGGAGTTGTGGGGATTTAGCAAAAATTATACTAAGATTTATCTAGAAGAAGAATTTCATGAATATAGCCAAAAAATGTAAAGTCATAATAATGAGATTGATTTGACTTGACCAAATATTAAAGTATATGGATTACTTGTGTAGGAATCACCAGTCAGATCAGTGAAATATAATCAAGAGTTCAGAAAGAGATCAAATTACATATGGAAATTTGTAATATATAATTAATGATTTTTTGTATTTCTTCCATTTTCCTCATCCGTATGTTTTTTTCACATAGATGGATTTGTATTCTGCTTTTTTATAACTACTTTTCTATGAGAACAATTTTCCCAACATAATTTTAATTAGCATAATTTTATTGACTGTATAAATATTTGTCCAGAAAGTACATTAGCCACTTGCCTAGATGAATATTTATTCATATTATTGCTTTTTGCTATTAAAATAATGCTTGATGAATATCTTCGTGTTTTTTTTATTTTTTATAAGCTTATTTTTATTTATTTACTTTTTTTTTGGTAAGGGGGGGGCAATTAGGTTTGTTTGTTTGTTTAATGGAAGTACTGGGGATTGAGCCCAGGACCTACTGCATGCCAGGCATGCACTCTACCACTGAGCTGTACCCTCCCCCATGCTTTTTTTTCATTTTAAACTTCTTTGATTTACATTTTTAGAACTGAAATTATTGTAACAAAGAGTGTGAATTATTTTTGGTTCTCAAAATATACTGCTGTATTTCCCTCTATGAAACCACAGCTAGGGAAGCATTTTAATATCATCTTCCGTTTCAAACATTACATTTCAAGTCTTTTTTTCCTCCTCACCAGGATGTTAATATTGTTTATTCTGCTTTCCTCTAGGAAAAAAGTTAAGCTTCCACTCTGTGTTGCATGTATGTAAGTCTAATAAACCTTTAGCCAGGTTGTTTTAGCCATCTTTAGCCTATTGATTTCTTTGAAATACCGCCTCATTACATAAATTTTAAGTGATAATGCATACTTGTTTGATCAATACAAGAAACAAATGAAACGAGTAGAAAATAAAATAATTTCATCCTAATCATTAATCTGTAAAGCTACTCTTAGGAAACAGAGTACTAGTGAAGAGCAGAGGCTTTTCTGGGGTCCAGCAACCTGGTCTTGAATCCTGGCTGTATCACCTAGAAACTGTGTGACCCCAAGTAATGTGTTATACCTCTCTGCACCTCAGTTTCTTTAACTATGAATATAAAAACCACATCGGGTTCTTGTGAGCATTGAATGAATTAATACTACATGTAAAACATTTAGAAAGCTGCCTGACACCTATTAAGGGTTCCATAGATGTTGAATTGGCATCTAACATTTACTCTAATGTTTTTCTTATCTGCTTTCCTGTGTGGCAAAGGCTAGAAAGCAAAAACCTGCATGGTCTAGAATACTTTGCATCTGAAATTCTGGATATGAATTAGGTTCCACCAGTTAAATGTGTTCATATGGAGTTTTGAAAGTGGAAGTGGTGTGGAGGCAATCTTCCTGCAACTTCAGCTGTTGCTACTGGCAAGCACAGCTGTGGAGAACTGGTGTACTTTTTCAGCTGTGTTCCAATGCCTCATCACTAGCTTTGTGCTGGTTGAGAGGCCTGTGCAGTGGTGGCTTCTTGATTTGCAGCTGGAGTAGGGTATTCTTGAGCTTTTCAGCTCAAGTGCAACCTCCTGATTTTTCACCATCTTGCCTGTGGTAGAGGGAGTCCCTGGCCAGGCTAATCCTAGAGTGTTGATTTGGGCATCATCTTTGGAGGCCTAGCCCAGAGCCCATGCTTTCAGCCCTTCCAACAGTTGTATAAAATATTCCGTTTCCTATGTAAAATTCGTTTTGCTTCGAGTCTAGAAAAGTGTGTTTTATTCAACTGTGAAGATCTTGATGGTAATAGCAGTCACAGTAGTAGCAGTAGCAATGTAGTAGTAGTAATTATTGTTATTGAAACTTTTGCATTATGAATTGTTTCAAAGTGGAGAAACTTTAAAAACAGGGATGCCAGTCATTTGTAATGGATTATGGCACTTTTTCCCCTGAACCGATATAAGCAACAAAGTCCTTCTCAACTTAGAACCCATGTCAGCCACTACCATTAAGTAGAAGACAAAGTTGTCCAGTGTTGCTTTATGTTTGTATTTTTCCTTAGAATTTAACTTCTCTCCAGCTTCATATTACATAATAAACTAAATACACAATATTGGTCAGGATGTGTACTAACGTTAGCGAAAGGAAAGGCACAGGATGGCAAGGTACTGATGTTCAGACCAGTGTGAAGTCATTGGGACCATCCAGGAAAAAGGAAATTCTACTTCAGTATAACAAGTATTTCTTCACCTTCTGTTGTTTACCAGTTGTTAGGCACTGGGAAGATACAGATATGAATAAGATACATTCCACATTTTCAGATTACTCCCAGAGGGAAGACAGACCTATACATAAATACAAAGTTATGTTCTGTACTAGACTGTGAGCAGCTTGAGATCAGTGTCTGGTTCCATTGTAACCTTATCACCAACTACAATGCCTGGTATATATTCTGTGCTCAGTAGACATTTTAAAAATAAGTTCAGATCCAGTGTGGACAGAATAGAAATAGTTAACCTAAGAAGGTTAGAAAAGCCTTCGGTTGATAGTAATATCACAAAATGATTTCATAATCAAATACATTTGAGAATCATCACATTGTATCTCCCTCATAGAGAGACACAACACATGTTAGCATATAATAGATTCTGATGAGTTCTGCAGTAAAGAAATAGTTTAATTTTTCCCAACCAAATATTTTCTGGATATATTTAACTACAGAACACTTTTAGCACCTCATTGTGTGGAATACAATTTCAGAAGTGCTGCTTCTAAGGCTAATCTCTAATAAAAATTGTTTTATGATGCTAGAACATTGTGACTTTGATAATAGCATTTAAAATCTTGGTGTCATCAGCTTGGTACTATGAGTAAATGTTTAAATAAATTACAGGTAAATCTGCACAAAAAAAGTATGTCTAGCAGAGCACTTCTTTAGTTTCTATGTTAGCAACTAATATAATTTCTCTATTCCAGATTATAAAATGTGGGACGCTGTAAAGAACAAAGCATTTTAAACAACCCAGGTTTTCTTTTTATTAAAACAATTTAATTATTTATAGCTTTTAAAATGAAAATAAGTTGTTTAAAAAGTTTTCTTTTTACTTAGTTGTTTGGCTTGTTTCTTTTACTACACCAAATTTCTCTATGAATATTCTACTTCTTATAACTAAGAGGTGTAATACAGCTGTTATAACTAAGACACTCACAGTATTAAAAAAAAATAGTGGCTATTAAAATTTCAAATAGAATATTTTCATCTAAATTGCCCTATGTTAAATCCTTTTGAATCATTTTATTTTGTAGTATGTTGCTAAACAAGATGTTCACATTAAATATAATTTTAAGTTTTATCATGAATTTAAAATCCACCTTTGGAGAAAAAAAATCCAGTCAACTCTATGTAGGTAAAATAGGCTTAAAAATCACTTAATACTGAGAATTTTTATGTTATTTATTAATTTTCCCTTATATATTCATGTGTTATTAGCTTTAGTAAGTTGTTTTGCTTCTGAAACATATCTTAAATGACTAAAAATAACATCACAAAACATGTTTGTTATATTCTTAATTGTTTTGACCATAGAATTAATTTTAAAGTCAAAAGGGGCATTGCTTTTTCATCATTTTCAGTTCAGAATATTCAGCATGTCACAGATGTTCATGAATAATGTCCATTTAAAACTGTTGGCAAAGAGTGCTGGTGAGTTGGCTAGATGAATTAAATGTTGGGGGGATCTGACAGGCAGCACGCTGCTTTGTGATCATTCCAAAGTTCTAATAATCTCCCTCACCTTCTCTGCCTGCCACTAATGAAAGAGAATAGGTGATTGCACCTCCGGCTATGTTCTGCGCCTAATGACTCCTCCAAAGGCAGATTTATGAAGAAAAAATTAACTTTGAATGAGGATTGAATTGGCCCTGACAGTCTGATAGACTGTGACACAGATTCTGTGGCAAAACAGACGTAGCCCTAATTGATTATCAATATTTTAAGCAAAGTAATGAAAATAAGCATTAAGTGATGAGAAAGGCAGTCTTAATACAGTAGGCAGTAACCAGGATATAAGAGAGTCTTTGGGGAGGTTTGCTCTGATTGCTGTTACTGAATTTTATCTGTCAATTTTTACCTTTGCTTCCCAGCAGCCATTGTCCCTCCTTGGTGCACTTTTTTTTCCTTAAAGATCTATGACTAGAATGTTAATCTTTCTCATAACACTGACAACGCTATCTGCAATCTCTTCCTCTAGAGAAGTTTGTTTAATATTTAACTCATTTTGAATTGAGATTAGCTTTCATAGTTTTATAGAACTGAGGCTTTTTGTGACAATTTTAGATGAACATAATTTTTCACATACTGTTTCTAGATTTGTTATTATCCGTTAAATATATAGTACCCCAAGATATTGCGTATCACATTTTATAATATCAAGTGTTATATCCTTTACATCAATTGTAGCACTGACGTCAGCCTTAATCTTAGGAATAAAAATAAAAACATTTTCCTAGAAATAACACACACGCACACACGCACAAAGTGAGAGAGTTTGTGTGTATACACTGTGGTTACTTACAAAATGTATTTTCAAACTAACAACAGAAAGATCCCACCTGGATAATTATATGTCCATATAGTGCTTTACAAATTAACTTAATAAGCTTTAAAATTATAATATACCTTTATTCTTATAGGTTATATTTAGTCCTTTAGAAGCATAGGGAAAAGATTACACATAAAAAATCTGTAGTGGTTTAATGCAGTATTAAAATTGATGAGCCAAGAAATAGCATATGACATACATAATGATATGTTTGTTTACTATTAAATAGGTTTTAGATAAATTAGCTTATTTAACACAGAAACTATACATATTTTTCCCTGTTGTTAAAATACCCTCTTAATTATTAGTCATCAGTTTTCATATTGTTTTGTGAAATCAATTTCAGCTGGAAATTGTGTAATTATTGAAAAGTTTATAGAAGAGTCTCCAAGTTAACTGTGGGGAAAGTCAAATGAGACATTTTAATGTTTTCCGAAGGTATCTGAAGTAACTTACTGTAGATAAAATGAAGATAAAACAGAGATGCTACAGTGCAGTGCTTCTCAGCCTTTCTCATGCCATAACGTGTTCAAAAGGATTATATTTGGTTGACACATTAGATTGAACATTGTTGTCCAGAGGCTACTGACTCTGGAACTCCAGCTACCTCAGACCCAGTCTGGTTGCCCTGAGGGCTGAGAGGAGCAATATTTTGGCACACCTATAACTTATTTGTGGCCTAATGATTGAGAAACTCTGAATGTATCACAGTCACAACACTACAATTATAAAATCTAGATTGAATAGTAATAGTTTGAATTTTAAATCTATCTAAATATTTAAAAGATATTCTAAAAGTTACCCTATCCTGAAAGAGAACAAATATATCTCTAGATATAATTTTTGCTAGATGGATTAATGATCTTAATCATATTTTCTGCTTACTATTGTCTCTAATATCTGTTAAGATTAGCTATTCAGAACTTGATTTTTGGTTTGACTCCATTAAAGCAGAATATACATTTAAATTTTATTCTTAGAAAAATATTAAAGTTATCCCTTAGCAGAATATACTGTCACTCATTTTTAAAGTGTCTGGAATGATTTTTCTGAAATTCCAAAGGATCTTAAAACTAGTGGAATCCAACTCTGTTAGCTGACTCTTTGGGAAACTGCAGCCCTAGTCACAAATTAGGTGATTTCTAGGCTAGAACCAGAATCCAGTTCTCCTGATTCCTAGGCTGTTCTCTTTTAACTCTACTCTAGGATGCTTAGAAATCTATGAGAACTTCTAAAATGTTGTATATTACAGAATTACATGTTATGCTTTCACAGCTATAAGAAGTAATTTGCTAGCAGTTTTCACTTCTAGGCTAGATAATACTTTCAGATAGGGTTTTAATAAAGTAGTGCCATTTTATTTCCTTAAAAGCCTGACAATGTTTCAGTGTTTAAAATAGTCAGTAGAAAAAAAAATGTTTATTGTGCTAAAGTTTCCTTTATGCTAAAATTTATTTTATTATTATAAAGGAATTCAATTCTAGTATAAATAGATTAAAAATATTCCAGTTTAGGTAAAAATTCTATAAACGCTGTTGTTGACCACTTTGTCCTCTATCATTATGTTTATTAACATTCCAACAGACTGTAGGAGAAGCAGGAAGATAAATTATTCTTGTTGCGCCACCTAGTGACATTCAAGTGCTGTATATTTACTACAGTGTATTTAATCTGCGGTAGGCTGTACACTCAGCTCCAGTTTGTTATGCCTATATTTTGGAAATAAGAAATTCACAGAGAAGAATCCAAAAATCTAAGTCCACACAGGTTGATTTATTCATCATATTTTGGTTTACAAAATTTTTAAGATAAATATTAGTAAAAACATAAATACTTCTGTTCACTTAATCTCTGAAGGCATTGCCTTGAACAAAATATAGTAAATAGGTAAAGTTTTAAAAATTATGCTCTAGTTATAAATTTAAGATTTTACAAGATGGCAATATGTTCTAGAGAAAAGTTCGAAGTACTGAAAATAGTGAAATCAGAATGAAGATTTTTGTATAAACCTTTATTAATGTCTGAAACTTGTTTAGCCCTTTGATAAAATATACTGATATTTTTCTCTAATGAGGTTATATTTTATAATAAATTTTAAAATTTGGAAAATAATTTGTGCCAAACATATGCACTTGAAATGAAAATGGTACTGTTGTATGTAAAAATGCTTGGTCTACTGATTTGTTGTGTGAAATAACACCATGTTAAAATACTTGTTTTTTAAATTTGTGTTTCAAGTGAATGAAGTGAAAACTCTTGTGTGGTTTTATGTTCATTTGTTTGTTTTCTAACACTAAATAAGCATTCATCTGCTTCCCTTGAAGGTGTTAATTTTTAATAATATGATTAAAGTCTACACTTGTGCTTTCACAGTACTATGCTGGCACAGGGTAAAGTTAGAATACTGTTATGTTGATATATAGTGAGTACCTGATATTTAAAAATCAAGGAAAATAATTCATCCAAATGAGGAAAAAATTTTCTCTATAATATAATCTAAATGTGTTGTATATGAGGAAGTATAGGACTTTTGATGGCTGTTAACTATGGTTCTGAAGATTTTTAATTTGATTTGACATTTGATTATTGTGAAAATTCATAATGATTGCTTTTCAATATGTATTGAAACTTCTAAAGTATATTAGCCTAAATATTGAATCATATCCTAAATGAATTTTTTGGGAAAGGATGGATTCACTCTCATTTTGTGGATAGACCATATTTATATATGTGTGCAGACATAAATAAACATACATCAAATTAATAAAATCTTGACATTAGAATTTTTGAGGAGTTATGCCATAAATTATATTTGGAATAGTAATATTTATATGACTAGAGTGGAATATGTTAATGTCATTTTCTGGGACACTGTTAAAACTCAAAATATCCTTTTTTGTCATAGATGTTCCTAAAATACTTAGGTAATATGAACAGAATTAAATCTTTAACACATTGCTATTCTTCAGTCATTATTTTGCATGTTAATTTTCAGTTTAGTTTAATAAACAATTATTTAGGAGCTAATGAACCATGTCTTAATACTATACCATACTAAAATCCGTAAGATATTTGTCATTGAGGAGTTGGCACTCTAGTGTGGAAGAAAGACACATGTCCAAGTGGCTATACTAGAGAAATAAATATACTCCACTCAGACCTAAGAGGAGAAATTAATATTGACTAGGATGATGGGCTAAAACCTCATGGATGAAGTTACAAGACACTTGAACAATTTGTATTTTAGAATACTATGAGTGTAAATAAAGCAAATATTAAATATGGAGCTAAATTTATATACATATATATATATAAAACAGAAACATTTTCTTTCTCAGTTTAAAAGGCCCATTTTATGTTCTATGTAGTTTCTCAGAAATATTAAAGAAACCACATTACATATACTTAAAGCATAATTTTCTAAATGAAATTTTGTGGCAAAGAAAAGACTTATAAAAATTATATAAATAGGTTAAAATGTATAACTTACATCATAAACACTATTTTCAAGTGAATTAACTGAGGTATTGGAGACGTTAAGAGGATACTCGTCTTGGTCTTACAGCTAGTAACAGGAATCAAACTCAATCTGGCTTTAGAATCCATTCTTTTCCTCTCTGTTAGAATACCTCTAAGTAATTCATTATGTCCTGATTTTAGCCATTTAATTAATAGATAATGCTATAAAAGATATCATACTCTAATAAATACATTATTATACCAGATTCTTAGGGTAGTGTGTTATATGTAACTCGGCATCAGTATAAATAAACTCTGTTTTGCTATTTTGAAACTATAAATGTTTTCCACTATTATAGCTCATTTTCTTACCAGTGTTTAATTTTTGAAAAACTGAAAACAATCTGATAAAGATTCAATTTAGTAAACATTCATTGGCACTGAACTGAGTTTTGAGGATGCTAAAGTGAACAAGAAACAAATATATTAAATACATGATTACAATGTAATGTGATTAGTGCAAAATTGAAGTTCTATGAGAGCAACTAACTCTGTTTAGAGTTAGGAGGGGATTTTTTGAGAACGTTTTCTTAGGAAGGTGATGGCTTCCACTGAGCCTACATTGCAAAAGTAATACTGTTCCACATCAGATCACCTCAGAAAATTTATCTGAATGTCTTTGCTTACCTTCCACTCCTCGGGGGATCTTTAGACAAGGAAAAGGAACTGGTCCAGTAATGCCTTCACTAAACCAACTGAAATTATTCAACTTTATGCTTTAATTATTAAACTATAAATCATCTATAAATGTTTCAATTTCTGTGCTTCTCTAAATCAGAAATATGAGGTACATTTTCATCTCTTGACTTCTTGGCAATATTTATTGAGTCACATTTATTGAGCATATACTATATAGCAGTATATTGAGTGCTGTGGTTAAAGTGATGAGCTAGAAAAACAAAAAGTCCATTACAAATATTTTGAAGATCTGTAATCTAACAGACAACAGAATGAAAAGAAAAGATTTTCCCCATATCTTGGCTACATGGCAGTCCTTTCATATCTTCTTCTATAAAGAATAGAAAGATTGATAAGAATACCTGTATCTTGCTATTGGAATTTCTCAAGCACTTCTTCAAATTTACTTAATAAGACAGTTGTTTAATTGGCATAAGAATGTGGCTTCTTGAATCCTACTTCAGCATGCTCTTCACTGGGATGCTTCAATCTTTTGGTAAAAATAGATTTTCCATTTATAGATCATTTTGATTCGTTTGATTCCTTATGTTTACTTCATTAAGCTGTTAAGTCCCTTCTTCAGAGTACACTGTATTGGTTAAGTGATTTGTATCAGATGATCGCGTCTGATTTGAGTACATCTAATAACCTAGTCTCAAAATATATAAAAGCAAGTATAAACTTTGAATACTGCCATTATGATGGGAGATATATTAAACAAAACAACAGGCTAACAGATATACTAGCTCTGATAAACATATATAAGACACTGAATTCAACGGTTAGGGAATATGTATTTTTGAGTGCTGATTAAACGTTTACAAAATTGACCATATATTAGTTAATAAAATAAATCTAACGTACCAAAAATTATCATATACATTACAGTCTTTGATCAGAATGAAATTAAATTAGACCTGTGTATAAGTAAATAACATCAAATAGTTTGCAACTTTTAAAATATTCTAAGTAATTCTTGGATGCACAAAAAAAATCACATTGGGATGAAATGAATTTAAAATTCCATTTTTCTAAATAAAAATCATGTTGAGATTTTTTTTTTAAGTACAAAATCTCAGCCAACCTCAGGCAAGAATATGTGTTTTAACAACTTTCCATGTGATACTAATACATGCTAAAGTTTGGGACCCACTACCTTTGATAAAGCTACAATAACTTAATGCCTACTTAAAATACCTAGCAACAAAATAGAGATTGTTAAATATTGACAATGACTAATACTGAGACTAGAAAAATCACTAGTAGTGTCTGTTCTTAAATGCAGCATTCTACTTTTGGAAGACAGACTCTCACCATCATAGCCTGATAAAATCACTGTAACTAAGATCTTCACTACAAAATTTTCTTTGATTCTGCTTTTATATTATAATATTGTTGAAAATACTTCTCTTGTTTCAATACTTGCCATATAGAATTGAAATAAGAAAATTTTCAAGAGTACTGTATTTCCATTTTCCTAAATACATGAATTTCTTCTGTTTAATATACGTATTTAATTACCTATAAAAATATATAGATATAAATATCTTTATATTATCAAAACAATTTAAAAGGATGCTGAAGACCTTTGTGTTTTTATATATAGTGTGCTTTATCAATGAAGTACATGGACTTGCTAGTAGAAATTTGCCTATAATAGAAAAATGCTTTTGAAATTTCTTACATAGATCTTAAATTTCTTATATATTTTTTACATTTCTCACTCACTTTTTTTCCAGGAAAATTCTGGCTTATTATATCTGTGATCTTCATCTTGTTTATATTCACTTCTTTCTGTTTGGATCTGAACTCAGTTGCCTGAATATTGGTATAGATCATGACTATGATTTTTAAGGAATACCACTTTTTTTTTTCCCTTATTTCTTCTACCTTAAGCTGCTGCTGCTATTGTTTAATTCACTTATCATATGAAAGCAAAGAACATGCCCCTTCATTAATAGGCTAGTAAAGGTCATACATTGGTCCAGTTTACAGTTCACTCTGGAGAATAAATGCAACAGCTTCATTATGTGCCTAATTTTCACAGATCTGGGGAGTAGAAATCTCAGAGATCGTTCCAGAACCAGGTCACACTTCCAGGGTGCTTCAGTTTGTCATCCAGCAAAGCCTGCATTATTAATTTTGAATTGTGCTTGTGGCATTCTTTAGCATTATAGGGCCATCCCAATTAGTAGGGCAATCATACAACTCCCTCTATCAGAATGTGGTATATAAAAGTGCATTTAAAACATATCTTTAACAGGATTAAATCAGAAAATGGCATAAAACTCCTTTAGGGAAAATTTGTGGACTCGGCAGTGGAAGTCTGCATTTTATCAGAGGTGTTAGCATTTTTAGTATAGAGATGTATGTATTAAAGCACTGAAATCCAGCTATTGGCCTCAAACTTAAATGATGAGTCCCTTAAGTTGAGGCAGCCAAAATCACGGCAAGCACTTAAATATTGAGCATTTCATATTCCTGAAAGAAAACAGTCAACTTCAAAATATTTATTAATAGCACAGCAATTTCCTCCCAAATTATTTACTCATACTTACAATGGCATTTCATCCATGACCTTTCTGACTTAATAATTAAACTTTAACTAAAATAAGAGCAAATAACTATCCTTTATTAAGAAGCACTAGTAAGATTAGATTTGTTTTATACAAGTTATTTCCACACTGTTTTTAAAAAGTCATTATAGTATAATGAAAAGAAGAGCAGGCAGACCTGTTATAATTCTTGACTCATCTATTTATTAGTTACGTAACCTTGAGCAATTTATTAAGCCTCTTTGAAACTTTTGGAAGATTCTATGAAATAGCTGTATCTTAAAATACTTAGCATAGTGTTAGTAGGCCTGCATAAGATTTTATTCCACTCAGGAATTGAAGCCATGAAAACAAATTATATAAATAAAGAATATGTAATTCTATTTTTTTAAAGAAACACCCTCTGTAATGTGAAAGTAAAGAAAAAATTAGGAAAAGAAAGAATGCAATAATTTTTTTGATATGAAAACTACTGCTTCTCATCTTTGATTTCTGACATATATACTTAATTAGGCATTGCCATTTCTGGACTTCGGTTCTTATTTTTAAAAGAATTGCTTACCTTTAATTACTCCTTAAAAATATTTATTGGTAGGGTATCTGAAATTACTGAAAAGAACAAGCATATAAATCACTTAGCAAGCCTAGGATATGATTCCTTTCAAAGGGAATAATTCTGTGGCTCCAAACCCCACAGTTTTTCTGAAATGCTGAAACATCTTTCTTGGAAAGGGGATTATAATGGTGGACAACTGACTTCAAACTGACATCCAGTTGATGGATGTGCTATAAGTCAAAGGAACACAGAATGATGAAGTTATTTTTATTTTCCATATCAGCATTCTGTAAAAAAGAAAAAAAAATCTAGTACTGCTTTCTTTGAGAGACTAAACATCACAGCAGTCTATCCCTGTGTTGTTATTATGGGATTGTTTTCAATTTTTTTAAACCTTTACTTACACTTTAGTAAGTGACATTCTAATGACTGTAAGTAAGCAGTTTATTCAGGTTACAGAATGGGGAGTTGGGGAAGTATCAGGCATCAACAGGAGAGGAGAAGTATAAGCATAGTCAGAAGGCTATAGGACTTTACACATTAAAAAAAAACCATTGGATATCTTCTTTTTCGCCTTAAATTGTAGTTAGACCTACTTGATTCCTTCTTTGCCACTGGAATGCTCATGAATTCTAACAGGGGTGTTGGGAAGAAAAATGCCTATTTAAGTGAAGATCATTAAGATATTCGTACAGCTGTATTAGACCAGCACATCTGTTGAACATAGTGTGTCACTCAGCAGTGAAATTTATCATCAGAGCTTTTCTAATAAGTGACATAGAAAATTTTCTAACAGAATAAAAAGAAGGGACACATAAAGTAAATCCTTACAAATTTGGATAATCTTTAAGCCCACTTGGCGGTATAAAAATTAAGAGAAAATCCAGAAGATATGACGTAGGATAAAGTAATGAAAGAAGAAGCTTTTACTTTGGAAACTATTACAAAGTATACAAAAGGGAATTTTATATGAAAGCGAACAAACCCAGATCATTCAATATGTTCTAAATATTTATACTCCCACGTTGGTGTTAAAAAAGTAGAAAAGAATCAGAAGATACCATATCTTTTTTTAGTTTTCCACTTGTCATTTTTATTAAATCCACAGTTTTTCACAATCACCACCATTTATTACTATTACTGTTTTAACAATTTGCAGAAGAAAATGTAAATGATCTTTTGTGTTATATATGACTTAAAGCATGAGATGCTACAAAATCATTTCTGGACTTCAGAATAATTATGGTTCCTGTCTCTAAATATTCAAATGGGAGGTTTAAATTTTTTTTAATGATTAAAAACTTTTATACCTCAGAATGTGAGTTAGGGAAAAATTAAAACAAGTTGGTGAAAGCCTGAGACTTTAGATTAGCACTTCTCAAAGTATATTCTTTGTTTATTTATATTACAGGAAAAAAATCATTCTTTGGTAAAATAAAGTTGGGGAAACAGAGGCTAACTAAGTTAAACTGGTTTTTCTAACCTTAGGATATTGCTGAGTTTTAAATTTGTTGATGAGTTCTGTAGCTTTCCAGGAAGGAGGATTCAGTGTTGTGTCATCCAATCTAATTCCGCTGTGGAACCTTGTTTAAATGAAGAAGCATGAGAAATTAGCATTCCATGAAACATGCTATGGGTAATTTGAAAGATTCAGTCTAGCTCCAGACATCTATAATTTGCTGAGAATTTGTCTGTACTGCATATGATTTGTACTGTAACTTCTTCTTGACTTGTGGTCCTTTTGAATTGATAGGATCTCCCTGTCAGTAGACAGCACCCTTTGGGATTGTAACACTGTCCCTGGTCAAATGTCCCTTGGATCCCATGACAGCATATGTCCTGGCTTTCTACTACTGTTTATTCCAAAGCCCATCTGGACTGGACTGTAACCATAAAATAAAACATAATTGGGCTGGTTCATTTAGACTTCATGAACCAAATCATTGACATGTCTTCCTAACTAACACTTAGTTATCCTACAACAGGCAGCCCAGATATCACCTGCTTCTAGAAGTCTTCTCTGACTATATCCTCTTTCTCCATTACTTCCAAAGTACCTGCATAAGGTGTGTTTTTGCATTTCCCCATCTCGTCTTTAAACTTCTTCACCTCTCAATCCTCAGCACTTAGCTCAGTGATTTAGGTACAGTATTCTGCTGGAGAATTTTCTCTGTCATCTGTTTTATCTGGTTTGTAAATGTGTTTTGGATGGACACCTAAGGGGACTAATGAAAAAGAACCTGCTTGTAAGGTGATCTAGCAAAAATTAGTATTTTTTGATCATATACTGATAATGAGCAATGGCCTTTTCAGCAGTAGCTATGCAATAATTGTAATTTCATGTATGTAAAATGGTTTTCAGTTGTGGTTACTGTTGACTCTCATGCTCCTTGAGGTAGATTCAGAATAATTTCAAATACTGAACATGACTAAGCATTTTTGTTTTAGTCATGTCCAGTAACCATACAAGTCCAACACTCTTGTTTTGTTGTTGTTGTTCTTTGCCTTTTGTGTACATTTGTATTGCTAGTATTTATTAATGGTACAAGTTAGTAAGAAATAAGAAGATATAACTAATGGATCTCTCTTTTATGCATTGTGTGCAAAGGAGGCAGAGAACCAAGGGGAGCTAATATTATAACCATATTATAAACCTTTTAAATATGCAGAAGCAGCAGCTATGTTCATATGTAAATTTATAAATGAATTTGATAGTGTTAGCTAGTGAGCTTTTAGGTTATTTACTGTGCTGAGGTCTAGATATGTATAAAAACTATAGATAAAAACCCAGCAAAAATATCTGAGAAAGCCTTAAAGATCACAGCTTTATTAGGAATCTTTTAGCATTGCATTTGTTATATTATAATTTTTTTCTCTGAAAGTCATTCTAAACTGTTTCTTGTGTAATAGAAGGCTAGTATTGTCTAAATTTTTTTCTGTTTTTATATTTAAATTCATATCTAGACTTCTAGAAATCTCTAGTGGTTGCTATTTTCAAATATATAAAGAAAAATCAGGCTTTTTCAATTCTGACATTCCTAGTAATTTCATTTCCTTGAATTCAAAATTTTTGTCATTTTACCAACCAAGTTGTTGGATCTGTAATTATTTACTTTGAGGCATATATGCCATCCTTAATCCAAAACTAATATCATTTGTCACATAGTTTTATAAATTTCTTCCCATATCACAGACACCATCTTTTTTTAGACTCTGATAACTAGAAGTTATTTTTTCCCTACTAACAATGATACTTTTTTCTGGCTGAGGCATTAAAAATACCAAAAGGTAGTATTGCTCGCTAACAGATGGGCTGATAGATTTGGAAAACTGATTCAATATTTACACCTTTGTACCTCTTCCAGCAGACACTTATTATCACTCTCTCCTTTCCATTAGAACCTAGAAAGAGACCCTGGAATAGCTGAGCTAAACTGCACAATCACCTGGTTTTTCTTCTCTAGGTTAAAATGAAACTGCCTTAACCATCAGCATAAAGCTCAAAGGAAATTAAATCCTAAACGTAAATATCACTTTTTGCTCTTTGCTAATTGTCTCTTTCACAAATAGAGAATGAAAATTAGTAATGTCTTTATTCAGGTGTTTCTTACATAGAGCCATTGTTTACTGAAGTGATTGTTTTTAGAGACACAGGAATTATTAAAAATGGTACTATAACACTTTGGAATCAAATTATACTTAATAGAACCACTGATCACTGTATCACTTTACATGAGCTACTGTATTTTGGAAGAAAGGGTTATGGGTGGAATCTCAGAATTACTGAAATTTTCTCCAATCCCAAATGCTTATGGAATTTAACATAGTACTATGAGGAGAAACTCTGGATATATTTTCTAATGCCACCTTAAATATATGAAACAAATAAGCATCTATTAATGGTTATTATAAAGCAAGAGGCCTCTTCAGATTTTCCATGTGATTTTTAATAAAATATAATGAGATAAAAGTTTCTCCATAAACAGTAACTTATGGATGGAAGCGGTTCATTATTCTCTAATTTTGGTTTTTGTTTGCTTCTAAGTGAATGAAGAGAAATAGGCTTAAAAAAAGAAGGCATTAAACTAGAATTCACAGATTTTTGGCTAATGATTTAACTTTCTTGGGGCCTCTATTTATTCATCAATAAAATAAGCGTAGTAATAACTTACCTAGATAAAATATCCTTATTTAGAATTTTTGAAAAATGATACTTTATCATTAGTTTATATTGTATCTTTTTTACTGCCACTGTTTTTTTTTTTTAAGCATATGACAACATTTCAACTGAATAAACATGTGCCATAGTAAATGATAAATGTAGTGGAAATAATAAAATATTAGAAAAATCTCTCAAATGTATTTTGATAACTAATCCAGTGAAGTTCATATACATGTGAAGGATGAGGTGGGCAGTGCTGTATATAATACTAGTATCCTGATTATAAATCATCCTGTTTTGCAATCATTGCTTTAAGTATTTTGACACAGCAGTGCCTGTGAAATACCTTGGTGTCTTGGTCATTTTCTTAAAGTTAGTATAAAAAACATAAAGAATTATATTAAGCTGAAATAAGTAGAAATATACATTTTGCTAGATGTTTTTATTTGCAATTCATTAGAACATTTCTCTCTGTGCCCCCAAATTGATATTAGAGCATCACAAAACTTCAATATCTTGAGAGAATAATTTTCTTAACTTTGTAGATGGAATATTAGGGTACATATGTATTTTTAAATAAAGGTAATGTAACAAAGTAAAGAACAGATCTGTTGCATTTGGCTAAAAACCCTGCTTGGTCACATTTGAGTTTAGGCAAGTAAATTAAGAGTTTTCCATGCATACTTCGTGTCCTCTTTGTATTCATTTGCATACATATTCATGTACTTTATTTTGTTTAGTAAATGGGATCATGCTATGTATTGTTATTCAACCTGATTTTTTAAAATTAATATTTGTGTTGAAAATCTCTCCATATCATCAATACATATAAGTCTGTCTTATTCTTTTAATGGTGTTATATTGTTTCACAGCTTCTTCTTAGATAGATGTTGGAACATATGGATCTTCCGTGCTTCTGACTGTATGACCTTGAAAAAGTTACTTCTCTATGCTTCAATTTCCTCATCTGTAAAATGGGAATAGAGCCGATGTGAAAATTAAGTGATATATATACACACACACAAACACCAAGACTCATAGTAGGCCTTCAATAAATATTACCTTTGCTAATGATGATAATGTCATCTCTTAACTTTTCTGTTTGTAAGTCTCCTTTACGGAAGATTTCTTGTTAAGATCTTCTAATGCACTCATTTAATCTTCAGCTATATTCATCCTGCTCTTCAGTTCATGTATGGAGTTCTATCGTGATCAAAATTTAATTTCGAAGATACAATTAATATCTTCTCAAATCACTTTAAGGGTATTTACACTCTAAAAAATTACTTGCCTTATTAACTCATTCCTCTGCTTAGTTGTTCTAAAGTGTGATTGTTTTTTGTGTTGTTTTGTCTCAATGGATTGGTTTTCCTTGAATGTCTGATAATTCTAGGTTGGTCATTCATCTTTATATTTGACAATCCCTGTAATCTTGTCACTTCAGCTCATTATACCCAGGCTCCATTGATTGTGTTAGGTGATAAGATGTGTTGCTGGTGAAGACACATTAATAGCTTGTCATCCCTTTTAGGGGTTAGTACTTATCAGCCCTTGACTCACTGGGCCTAACATCTTCTACACTCACTGCTTTAAACTGTAGTCAAACACTGCCTTATACCATTCTTAACATACACAGGAGGGTGCCATTATTCAGCTGCTCCAATCATAATTTCCCATTTGTCCCAGGTCTACCTTCTGCTTGGTCTCCATTGACTAAATTAAAGCATCCCTGAAACTTCTCCAATATCTGTATAATCTTCTAAATATAATTGGGCTGTGATTTCTTCTAATCATTTTTCCATAGATCTGATCCCATCTGCTTTCTGTTTCTTAAGAATTCCTCAACATTTCTGGTCTATTCATTGTGGTGCAGTGTCAGAAAATGGGCTACATTTAGAAAAAAATTTTTAGATGAGGGTTGTTAAACCCTCATAAAAGATCTTCTCTGGGAATATTAATATGGTCCTTTTTGAAAGTAGGAGATGTGTTGAATACCTTGTCCGTCTTTTCAGATTCTTGATTCAGTTGTTTTCCTCTCATAAGATAGGCAGGGTTCACAAACTGCCATAACAAACAACCCCCAGATTTCAATGCCTTAAAACAAACTACTATGCATAAAACAGATTAAGTAACAAGGATATTTTATATTGCACGAGGAATTATACCCATTTTCTTGTAATAACCTATAATGAAGTATAATCTGCAAAAATACTGAATCACTATGCTGTATACATGAAACTAACACAATATTATAAATCAACTATACTTCAATAAATAAATACATATATACACATGTATATTATATATGTATATTAATTTGTATTGTACTCATATCACAACGTAATGCAAGTCATTAGGAAAGCACTGCTCCTTGCAGAAATTTGGTGACCCAGATTCTTTTTATCTTGTGGTTGGCCTTCCATGAGTCCTGTTCAGCCAGTGGATGGGGCAAGAGAATGAGGATAGCATGGGAGTTTTTATATTTCATTGGCCATGCTTCAAGAGAAAGTAGAAAATGTAGTGTTGCTAAAGACTCGTGAAAAAGAGAATGCTAGCAATTTCTGTCACACCTACTGTGTCTCCTGTTCTCAAGGAGATGAATATTTTCACGAATGAAGGAATATCATTTGTTCCATAAGAAGGGTATTAAAGTACCTAAGAAGAAAGGAGGGAGCAGTCAGATCCATTTGAGGACAAGGGGTGTTGATCAGGGAAGGTTTTTCAGAAGAGGGTGATATTTGAACTAAAACTTTCTGATAAGGTTTTTCTTAGTGAAGAAATGAGGTGGGCACACCAGCAAGAACAAAAGCATACAAACAG